>NW_026000048.1:16533649-16579000 GCF_001458135.2 Marmota marmota marmota
GTGGGCCACTGGGCCTTTTCTGCCGGTGGTCACCGTTCCGCCTACCTGGCGGGCGCTGGGGGTGGGGGGCGGCTCTGCCCCTCAGCAGGCCGCTGGGCCTCTGTAGCCATATTTCTATGGAAAGAAATATTCTTTAGCCACAGAAAGGAAGGAAGAGCCACGTGCTGTATTGTGGACGAACCTCAAAAACATGCGAAGTGAAAGAAACCTGTTACAAAACGTCATGTTTCATAAGATTCCTTTTATATGAACCATCCAGAATAGGCAAATTCACAGTGAGAGCGGATTGGTGGTTTCCAAGGGCTGACATCACTGAGGAGGTCACCCTTCAAGTATGACTTGACTAGGCCTTGACTCTGTTCTTCCCTCCTCTGGGTTTGCCTTTATGCTCAGGCTGTCTCTCCTCAGGGTAGCCCGATGGACATGGCAGTGTTGCCTCCATACACTGACCTTCCAGAAAAAGAGAGAGCTGCTCTTCTCCACAACTTCACTCTGATGGGACCAGTGCAGGTGACCTGACCACTGCTGAATCAAACACTGTGGAGAAAGATTGTATTATGCTGATTGCGTGAGGTCAAAGGTTACCCCCACTCTTTGAGCTGGAGACTTTCCCACCCAAACCAGATGGCCACTGTCCTACAGGAGACAGTGGAGACAACAGAAGCTTCTGCTCTCTGGGGTAGGCACTTGAGAAGCGGAGGTAAAGGAGACTTTCCATTGTATCTTAAAGATTTTTATTATCACATGTACGTAGCTTCCATTTGAAAAAAATTAAATGTTTCAAAAATGTAACTCCATCTGGAATTTATTTTGATATAAAAAAAGTGAGACAGAAACCTAGATTTAATTTTTTTTTTTAATTTGGTTAACACCATTTCTTGAAGAATACCCTTTCCCCCCACTGATTTAAATGCTTCCTTTTTTATATCCTAAGACCCCAAATACACGTAAATCAATTTCTGACTTTATATTCTGTTTCAGTCTCTACATTTCTGTTTGTCATTCCAACTGTATCTTTAAAATGGGTTTTAATCCTGTTTTTGGTGGGGGGCAATGCACTCTCATTGCTCTTTATTTCTACAACTCTGTTGGCCATCAGCACATGTCTATGCCTCCAGATAAACTTATTTCAGGTTCCCAAGAGGTACAGTGGGATTGGAATTGGAATTGCAAGGAATGCATAGATTTTTTTTTTTAGGAAAAAGTAATATTTTAGGTGTTTTTTTTTTAATTGTCAATGGACCTTTATTTTATTTATTTATTTATTTATATGTGATACTGAGAATTGAACCCAGTGACTCACACATGCTAGGCAAGCACTCTACCACTAAGCGACAACTCCAGCCCCCAAAGCAATATCTTTATAATATTAACTTGCTTTATTCAAAATGAAGTATACAGTTGTACCTTTGAATCCATGCGGGATGGGTGGTTCTAGGACCCCTAGTGAACACCAAAATTCACAGAGTCTGAGCTGAGTCATTTATATAAAAAGGCATAGTTGTCTGCCTATAGTCTGCTTATAACCTCCCATAGACTTCAGATCACTTCCAGATTACTTATAATACCTAGGCAATTCAAAGACTCTGTAAAGAGCTGTTATACTGCACTGTTCAGATAATAATGACAAGGAAAATGTCTGTACATGTTCAGTTCAGATACAATTTCCTTTTTCAAAATTTTTTTTGATCTGCAGTTGGTTGAATCCACAGAGTGAGACTCAGATAAGGAGAGCCACTACATTATATTTATGTGCCTATTTTTAAGTCTCTTCAGTAGTATTTTAAAGGTTTCTTTGTTTTTTATTAAATTTATTCCTAGACTTGCTTTCTTGTGTTGATGTTGCTATTATGAATAAGACACTTTCATTATTTGTTCTAACCTGTTTTCTTGATATTTTAAAGAGTAATTGAGTTTTATGTACTTGTTTTGTAATCATCTGTCTTTCTGAATATTAGTGCCAATGAATCCTCAGCTAATTTTTCTTCTTCATTTTATTTAATTTTGGAGAGGAAGTTTCCATAAGCTTCTACCTACTTTGTTATCTTTATAATCATTTGTGGGGGGTTAGATTTGAACTAAGTCTAGAAAATTCTATGGGATTAAGATGGGGAGAGGGCACTCGAGGCAACAGGAATACTGAACAAAGAGGAGGGGATGGGTGAGGGGTTCTCAGAAAGGATCATTGCATCTGACTGGTTTGGTTGTGGGTTAAAGTAAAATCACTGACTAGATTAGTAGGGGCATTAAAGGTCACTGGATACCATTCCATACCAATTAGGATGGCTATTTTACAAGGTAAGAATAAAAAATGGAAAATAACAAGAATTAGCAAGGTTGTGAAGAAACTGGAACTCTTGCTCATTGTTGGTGGAAACATAAAATGGAAGTTCTCGAAAGTTAAACACACAGTTACCACATGATCCAGCAGCAAGTCTCTTCCAGGGATAGACCAAAAGACTGAAACAGATACTTCAATTATCGATGTTTATGGCATTATTATTTATGATACCAAAATGTAGGAACAACCCAAGGATCCACTGCCAGGTAAATGGATAAACAAAATGTGGTGTATATATACTATGAAATATTTATTCAGCCTTAAAAAGCAATGAAATCCTGATACATGCTACAACATGACTGGAACTTGAAACATTATGTTAAGTGAAGTCAACCAAACACAAAGCAATAAACACTGTATTTCTACTTATACCAGGGACCTGCAATCGGAAAATTCACAGAGACAGAAAATAGAAGAGAGATTAGCAGGTGTTGTGGGTAGTGGGCAATAGAGAGTTACTAAATAATGGATAAAGTTTTGAGATTCTAAAAATGTTCTGCAAATGGATAGTAGTGATGATTGTACAACACTGTTAATGTATTTCTTGCTACTAAATTGTCACTTGAAATGGTTAAAATGATAATTTTTAAAAATGTAATTGATAAAATGTATATAGGTGTGCAAAAAGTGTATATATGAGGAAGTCAAAGTCAATTGCAGGGACATAAGCAAAAGGAAAAAAAACAACCCTTAAACTTAAAAAAGAAAAAACTTATTTGAATATTTTTGCAGCCAGGAGTAGGTTCAATTTGTTTTATAGGCAGTGAGAACCACTAATGGTTTTTAAGTAGGTACCAGAATGAAATGCTGATAATGGGAATTTTAAAATTTTATTTTTAATATTTCAAAAGTGCTTTTATCAAAGTGTTATGGGTTTAGAAGATGGAACCTAGGAGAATTTGTAATGAATCCCAGCCGTAGTTCCACATCCCAGAAGCAACCATTTCTAACTGGTTTTAATTATGTATGTTTTAATTTTTGAAGGATTATTCATATATATAAATAATATTCTTGTCCATTTTGTTATCTTTTCAATTTTAGTTACTATGTTAGTTGGAGATTTGGCTTACTTACGCTACCCAGTATTTCAAACCCTCAAATAAAGTGATATCAGTATCTTCAGTGCTTAGTAGGGTTCCTGTGCTGTTTTCAGATTGCATACTTTGAGCTTTATTCATTTTTACATCATATATAAGCAGAATTTCTGACATCTGTAAGCCTCCTTTCAGATGTCCTCCACTCTGATCATAATTAAGATTTCTGTTCTTTGTCTTGTATGTGATTCTAAAAGTTGAAAATCAGTCAAGCACACACATTATTTTGACTATGTATCTTCCACAAAGGAGCCAGGGGGTATGATGGTTCCATGGCCTCTATTATATAGCTTTTGTTTTGTTGTGGCACTCTTTGTCTTCCTTTCTCTCATGTGTCTACATTTATCACACTGTGTCTTTATAAGCACTCAAAAAATGATGCGGTGCAGAATGCCCAGGTCAGGACTTATGGCTGCTTCTTCTGCTCTGGATGGATCCTCTCTATGCCTGAGGCATAGTTTTCACCCCAGGACTTTCCTCCACTTCTCTCCAGGGTTGTATTTGCTGGTATCAGAATCATGTGTTGCCTTCTTGGTTTGATCAGATTTTTTCTTTAAGCTTCCCCCCACCTGGAACATTTGTCAAATACTCTTTAGTGGGGAGAGTCAATTTGAAGGGTTCTTGTGTGCCTTAAAATGCTTTTATCCTCTTTTGACCATTTAGATTGGTAGAGAAGGTTACATTGAAACCCACTCTTCCTCAGAACTTTGAAGACATTTGTCCATTTTATTCTAAATTGATGAGAACTCTAAAGCCCATTTGATGTATTATTTAGGATGGGCCCTGGTGGGGGTTTCCCCCTTTGGAAATTTTAGTATTTTCTTTTATCATTGATGCTCCAAAAACTTTCAATTATATGTCTCAGTGGGAGTCTTTTTCCTTTTCCCATTCCTTATGTTAGGATCTTTTTAATCTTGGTATGACCTTCATCTCTGGGAAATTTATGTTTGTTAAGTCTTCCCTTTCATCTTCTCTATCTTCCTGGAATTACTATTAGTTAGATATTAGCTGTCCTGGATTTATTTCTCTCTAATATTTTTCCTATCATGTTTACCTCCTTGTTCTTTATTCTGAATTTGGCAAGAGATCCTTATGTTTATTATACATTTCTCTTGCTATTAATTTTTGGAAATTATATTTTTAGTTTCCAACAGTACTCTCTTCTCTGAAGACTATTTCTCCTAAGCAACATTTTTCGTATTTTAAAAATCTAATATTTTCCCAAATTTCTCTGACAATATTAGAGAGGGTTTTGTTTCTTGTTGTTACTTTTGTTCTTTTCTTGGAATTGTCTCTACAATATCAAGACTATATATATCTTCTACATGATTATATATATATATATATATATATGAAGAATATATATATATTCTCCATATATATATATATATATGTAGGAGTTTTTAATATCTCTCATCTGTCGATAGTCAATTTATTCCCCCACCTCCAGTGTTGCATTTGAGGTTTTTTAAAATTCCATTACTAATGGGAAGAAAAGAAGTCCCCTGAGTCAGAGAGCATCCATTTGTGGGATTAGTCAGCTGACTATATTTGGAGATGACAATAAAATTCAAAGAAATAATACAGGTGTGGTGTGCAGCATAGAGAGGAAGAGGAGTAAAATGTCACAGGGAGACACTTTGCAAGGAAACTGCTACATACAGGTAGGTGGAGATGATGGTGTATTCACATACTTGCAATAATAGTAGAAAGGAAGGGCAGATATAAAAATCAGTGCAAGCAAAGAATTATAAGGATTTCATATTGATTTTGTGTGGGAGGTAAGATAGAGAAAGGAGTAAGAGACATACTTTAAGGTTTGAGCCTGAGAAACTAAGAAAAAATGGTGCTAATCAGAGAAATAACAAAAAAATAAATAAAATAAAAAGCAAAGAGTTCTGAGGAGATAGATACATTAATCAGCTTGATTAAACCATTCCACATTGAAAAAAAAAAGCAAAGAGTGGGAAGGCAATTGATCTAGGGAAAGAGAGGAGTTTGGTTTTGAACATGTTGAGTTTCTAGTGACATCAGTATATGCAAATTCCATGTAGTTCTTGGGCAAGTGGAAATGTGAGACTAAAAGCTTAGAGAACAGAGCTAGAGATGCAGATTTGGGAATCATATAAAAAGACTGATTATCTGGGCTGGGGATGTGGCTCAGTGGTAGAGCACCCGCCTAGCAGAGGCACTGGTTCAACCCTCAGCACCACATAAAGTAAAATAAAAATATTGTGTCCACCTGTAACTAAAAATATAAATATTTTTTTAAAAAGACTGATTATCAAAGTTGATGACAATTCTAAGGGGGACCACAGAAAATATCTAATTGAAAACTAAGGCTGATTGACTGAGTATAGGCCATACTTCCGGGTCTAAAGAAAGAAAGGAAATCACAAAAGAAGAAACATAAGTAAAGGAGAAATATAGCAGAAGAGCATCACACATTTTGATGGAGGATACTATTTTGATATGAGGATAAGTAACCAAGACAATGCTTCAGAAGCCATAAGAATGAACACTGAGGGATGGTGACATGTGGCTAAAATGAGCAGAAGACCAAGAGCAAAATGGATTTTTAGAAATCATGTCTTTCAAGCCCTCATTTTACAGAGAAGGCCACTGAGTCTTAAAAAAAAAAGAAAAGAAAAAGTTAATCATCCCACCAAGGGGACGCAAAGATTGAGGCACACCATTGGAATTTTATCTCTGTCTCTTAGCCTAAGGTTTTTTCACCAGAACCAAACCCTATCATTCTGCCACTTTTCTAACTGTGACATGTATTGTCATCTATGTTTTACCATAGTGGGGTCTTTAGAGCAGGGACATTATTTTGAAAAGAAAACTAGATGAGAAAGAACATACAATCTATTGATGTTAATTAAAAAAATGGTAAAAGATAATATTATCATATTCAGGATGAAGCTATACATGATTGATTTGAAAAGTCTAGCAATAAGGCCAATGTAAACACAACATACATGTTATTTTGCCAATTATTTATTTTTCTATTGTAAATGGGCAAGTATTTTATTTTAATAAAACATAGAAAATACAATTAAGGATGAATATCACTGCATATTCTACCACCCATAGACAATTACTCAACATCTTGGTGATTTTTCTCATCCTGGTTTATTCAGCGGAGTTCACTCATAAGAGACAATTTGCTTCCTATTTTCTCCATTAATATTATGTTACAAATATATATTGTGGTTAACATTCTTAAATGCTTACCTTATGTCCATTTTTACCTTCTAAATTATTGACAAAACCATGAGTTTGTTTAGGAAACAACACATTCAACTAAGACACTAATCTTCCTGGAGCCTTTTGCAGCTAGGGATGGCTAGGTGACCCAGTTTCAGCCAGTGATATGTAAGGAGATGAGGTTGGGACTTCTGAAAAAGCTTTGGATGGAACAGACCCAACTGGCATGTTATCTGTGGCCTGTCACCTCTTCCTCTCTGGTATACATACATGATACTTAGTGGGTGATGTGTGAGCATCTACATTTGACTAAGAGGATGAAATCTACATACCTAGATAGATGGGGTGTTGAAAGAGAGAAAGTCTCTGGGGCCTCTGATGTTATTAAACTCACACATCAGCCCTGGCCTGCCTTTCTCTGGACTTGTTTATGTAAGACAAATGCTTTGAGTCAAAATTGTTTTGGGTTTTGTGTTGAAACCAATATTGATGAATACATTTAGTGAATGACTCTTAAATGTTTTCCCTTTGCATCATAAAAGGCTATCACACATTTAATTTTCAATTCATATTTTTTGGAAAACAAAATTTTTAGGAGCTTAGAAAAAATGATGCACATAATAACAGGACCTTTCAAACTAGGGTGTCAGAATAAGAGCCAAATAAGGAAAGAGAGAAGTATTTATTCTAGGAAACCTAGGTGAAAGGGAGCTTCTAATGTTAAATCTAAAATTTATTATAACTTTATTTTATTGATTTTTTTTAATGTGGTGCTGAGGATAGAACTCAGCACCTCACATGTGCTAGGCAAATGCTCTACCACTGAGCCACAACCCTAGCCCTTAAATCTAAAATATGTCATTGTTCCTGGAACAAAAATCTTGTTATCTCATACCAGTTTATCAGGTTTTTTTCCTGGCATGTAGTTCTAAGAAAAATGTATCATGTGAATCTAATAAAAGGATAGTGACAACTATGTCTTTAAAAGCAGTTTTTTTATGATACAGCAATTTTATCATATATTATTCAATTCCTAGCCTCCAAAAAAGACAAAGTAATAATAAATTATAGTCCAATCTAGCACCTTACCAAAATAGGTAATCTCAAATTCTCTGCTTTTCTTTTTTTAAAATATTTCTTTTAGTTGTAGGTGGACACAATATATTTATTTTTATTTGTTTATTTTTGTGTGGTGCTGAGAATCAAACCCAGGGCTTCACATGTGTGAGGCAAGCGCTCTACCACTGAGCTACAGCCCCAGCCCTCTGCTCTTCTTTTTGTTGGTGGTTTCTGTCCGCAAAACTGACACTCTATAAGACAAAGAGTCTGGGAGACATCAGGTTCCTTGCTCTCCACAGCTGCACTTCCCCCTCAGTGAAACCAGGAAGAAGAGAAGTCTCAGAACAGAACACTTGTCTTCAGCTTCCCAGATGACCTTCAAATGCTTGGCTTGATTCACTTGGGACACATGAAAGGATATTACAAAATGTCACACCGTCAGTTGCCAGTCATCATCTGTTTGTGGTGAAGATGTCAGCCATGGCCGTTCTTTGTATCTCATATGAAAAGCCAGGCCAAAAAGGTTTTTTGCACTTGTTTTTATTTTTCCCACTGGCAAGCTTTCTTTGGGACAACATAGACACAAAACTCAACTCAAAATGGATCAAGGACTTAGGAATACAATTAGAGACGCTGCGTCTAATAGAAGAAAAAGTAGGCCCTAATCTCCATCATGTGGGATTAGGCCCCAGCTTCCTTAATAAGACTCCTGTGGCACAAGAATTAAAATCAAGAATCAATCAATGAGATGGATTCAAACTAAAAAGTTTTTCCAAGCAAAAGAAACAATCTGTGAGGTGAACAGAGGGCCTACATTTTGGGAGCAAATCTTTACCCCTCACACATCAGATAGAGCACTAATCTCTAGGGTATATAAAAAACTCAAAAAGCTAAATACCAAAAACAAATAACCCAATCAATAAATGGGCCAAGGACCTGAACAGACACTTCTCAGAACATGATGTACAATCAATCAACAAATACATGAAAAAATGTTCATCATCACTAGCAATTAGAGAAATGCAAATCAAAACCACTCAGATTTCATCTCCCTCCAGTCAGAATGGCAGCTATTAGGCATACAAACAACAGTAAGTGTTGGCGAGAATGTGGGGAAAAAGGTACACTCATACACTGCTGGTGGGACTGCAAATTGGTGCAGCTAATATGGAAAGCAGTATGGAGATTTCTTGGAAAATTGGGAATGGAACCTCTCCTGGGTCTATACTGAAAGGACTTAAAAACAGCATACTATAGGGACACAGCCACATCAATGTTTATAGCAGCACAATTCACAATAGCTAAACTGTGGAACCAACCTAGATGCCCTTCAATAGATGAATGGATAAAAAAAATGTGGCATTAGATACACAATGGAATATTACTCAGCAATAAAAGAGAATAAAATCATGGCATTTGCAGGTTAATAGATGAAGTTAGAGAAGATAATGTTAAGTGAAGTTAGCCAATCCCCAAAAACCAAAAGCCGAATGTTTTCTTTGATATAAGGAGGCTGATTCGTAGTGGGGTAGGGTGCGGGAGCATGGGAGGAATAGATGAACTCTAGATAGGGCAGAGGGGTTGGAGGGGAAGGGAGGGGGCATGGGGTTATTAATGATGGTGGAATGTAATGATCATTATTATCCAAGTACAGGTATGAAGACACAAATTGGTGTGAATATACTATGTATACAACCAGAGATACGAAAAATTGTGCTCTATATGGGTAATAAGTATTGTAATGCATTCTGCTGTCATATATAGATAATAAATAAATAAATAAATAAAGGTATTGTGTTCCACTATAATTAAAAAATAAATATAAATAAATAAATATACTCCAATCATACTCCTTTTTTTACCTTTGTTTTCCAAGGAACTTGGAAGCAAATTTTTATCCCAACTTTATGTCCATCCTTTTTTGTACTATTCATTTCTATACTCAATTTTATTTATAATTTAAATGAATTACATAATTTAGACTATATATTACAAATGAAATTATTTATTTTATAAATACAATTATATTATAAAATTATATCATAAATGACATTTATACTATAAAATAACATTTTTTATTATTAGTTGTTCAAAACATTACAAAGCTCTTGACATATCATATTTCATACATTAGATTCAAGTGGGTTATGAACTCCCATTTTTACCCCAAATACAGATTGCAGAATCACATCTGTTGCACATCCACGTTTTTACATACTGCCATACTAGTGTCTGTTGTATTCTGCTGCCTTTCCTATCCTCTACTATCCCCCCTCCCTTCTATTCCCCTCCCATCTTCTCTCTCTACCCCATCTAATGTAATTCATTTCTCTCTCTTGTTTTTTTTTAATTTTCCCTTTCCCCTCACTTCCTCTTATATGTAATTTTGTATAACAATGAGGGTTTCCTTCCATTTCCATGCAATTTCCCTTCTCTCTCCCTTTCCCTCCTACCTCTCGTCCCTGTTTAATGGTAATCTTCTTCTCATGCTCTTCTTCCCTGCTCTGTTCTTAGTTGCCCTCCTTATATCAAAGAAGACATTTGGCATTCATTTTTTATGGATTGGCTAGCTTCACTTAGCATAATCTGCTCTAATGCCAACCATTTCCCTGCAAATTCCATGATTTTGTCATTTGTTAGTGCTGAGTAATACTCCATTGTGTATAAATGCCACATTTTTTTTTATCCATTCATCTATTGAAGGGCATCTAAGTTGGTTCCACAGTCTAGCAATTGTGAATTGTGCTGCTATGAACATCGATGTAGCTGTATCCCTATAGTACGCTCTTTTAAGGTCTTTGGGGAATAGTCTGAGAAGGGGAATAGCTGGCTCAAATGGTGGTTCCATTCCCAGCTTTCCAAGGAATCTCCATACTGCTTTCTAAATTGGCCGCACCAATTTGCAGTCCCACCAGCAATGTACAAGTGTGCCCTTTTCCCCATATCCTCGCCAGCCCTTGTTGTTGTTGTTTGACTTCATAATGGCTGCCATACTTACTGGAGTGAGATGGTATCATAGGGTGGTTTTAATTTGCATTTCTCTAACTGCTAGAGATGGTGAGCATTTTTTCGTGTACTTGTTGATTGATTGTATGTCCTCCTCTGAGAAGTGTCTGTTCAGGTCCTCGGCCCATTTGTTGATTGGGTTATTTGTTTTCTTATTGCTTAATTTTTTGAGTTCTTTGTATACTCTGGATATTAGGGCTCTATCTGAAGTGTGAAGAGTAAAAATTTGTTCCCAGGATGTAGGCTCCCTATTTACCTCTCTTATTGTTTCTCTTGCTGAGAAAAAACTTTTTAGTTTGAGTAAGTCCCATTTGTTGATTCTTGTTTTTAACTCTTTGCTATGGGTGTCCTATTAAGGAATTTGGAGCCCGACCCCACAATATGTAGATTAGAGCCAACTTTTTCTTCTATCAGATGCAGAGTCTCTGTTTTGATATCAAGCTCCTTGATCCATTTTGAGTTAACTTTTGTGCATGTCGAGAGAAAGGGATTCAGATTCATTTTGTTGCATATGGATTTCCAGTTTTCCCAGCACCATTTGTTGAAGATGCTATCCTTTCTCCATTGCATGCTTTTAGCACCTTTATCAAATATAAGATAGTTGTAATTTTGTGGATTGGTCTCTGTGTCCTCTATTCTGTACCATTGGTCCACCCGCCTGTTTTGGTACCAGTACCATGCTGTTTTTGTTACTATTGCTCTGTAGTATAGTTTGAAGTCTGGTATCGCTATACTGCATGTTTCACTCTTCCTGCTTAGAATTGCTTTTGCTATTCTGGGTCTTTTATTTTTCCATATGAATTTCATGATTGCTTTATCTATTTCTACAAGAAATGCTGTTGGGATTTTGATTGGCATTGCTTTAAACCTATAGAGAACTTTTGGTAATATCACCATTTTGATAATGTTAGTTCTTCCTATCCATGAACAGGGTATATTTTTCCATCTTCTAAGATCTTCTTCTATTTCTCTCTTTAAGGTTCTGTAGTTTTCATTGTATAAATCTTTCACCTCTTTTGTTAGGTTGATTCCCAAGTATTTTTTTTTTTGAGGATATTGTGAATGTGGTGGTTGTCCTCATTTCCATTTCAGAAGATTTGTCGCTGATATACAGGAATGCCTTTGATTTATGCATGTTGATTTTATATCCTGCCACTTTGCTGAATTCATTTATTAGCTCTAGTAGTTTCTTTGTAGACCCTTTTGGGTGTGCTAGGTATAGGATCATGTCAACCGCAAATAGTGATAATTTAAGTTCTTCTTTTCCTATCTTTATGCATTTAATTTCTTTCATCTGTCTAATTGCTCTGGCCAGTATTTTGAGAACTATATTGAATAGAAGTGGTGAGAGAGGGCATCCCTGTCTTGTTGCAGATTTTAGAGGGAATGCCTTCAGTTTTTCTCCATTTAGAATGATGCTAGCCTGTTATCCCTAGTTTTTCTAGTGTTTTGAATGTTGAGGTAAGTTCCTGTTATCCCTAGTTTTTCTAGTGTTTTGAACATAAAGGGATGCTGTACTTTGTCGAATGCTTTTTCTGCGTCTATCGAGATGATCATATGGTTCTTATCTTTAAGTCTATTGATGTGGTGTTATAAATGACATTTATACTATAAAATAAAATTTTTATACCTATATATCAGTCTATGTTTTCCCTGGATATGAATCTTAAAACATTTATTTCATTATACATCTGTGTTTCAAATCATTGGCAGAATATAGGTGGGTATAAATAATAAAATATGGAAAGTCAAAATAATTTGTTCAAGTGTGTGATCTTCTAGCAATCTGGTAATTAAAGGTTAGAATTAGAGAAACAAGGCATGATCTGTTAACACATACCTCCCAAAGATTGGTAGCTCTAGCCAAGATTCTGGCTAGAATTAAACAGCACACACTTTGAGACCACAGTCATTTGCAAATGCAGAATAACAGAGAGAAGGATAATAAATACTGTAAGGACCCAGCTGTGCAGGCGAACTCCCCAGACCAGGGTGTGTTTATTCTTCTGCCTCACAGCAACTCCCTTCTGAAGTCATTGTTACAATTATTACCTCTGTTTTACAGATTTGTACAAGGGTTTCAGGGAGGTCCTGTGGTTATCTGGAAAGGTAGCCACTGGTTAGGAGGACCGGGAAGGGAAATGTCAAGGTTGATTTTTGTTATTTCAGGGAAATGGCCTTGGTAGAGTTCTTACCAGCAAGCATCTTGGGAAGCATTCTGCATCTGCTTGGATGCTCATTGGTATCTGGTTGAAAACCCTGATTTCTGCACCCTAAGCAAGAAGAGATTACCTTTGCCTGGAAAAACTTTGGACAACAAGTGGTAACAATTTTCTTCATCAACTGTGATAGCACCAATTCCTAACCCCTGTGGAATGTTTGGCCTTAAGCAGGGTTGGTGTCAGACCAGCCCTGGTGGTTTAATTCCCAAACTAGCCTTAAAATCATGTAAACCAGAAAGGCTCAAAGGCACACAGGGGCCCTGAGAAGTGAGCTCATCAAGCCTCCACTCCCCATCAGGTGACACCTAAACCATGTCCACACAGAAAGTCCCCAGGTTACATAGAGGAAGCTTTAAATTTAGTAAAGCCTTCAGGAAAAAAAAAATAATGTCGTCTATGATCTGTGAAATACTGCGGCTTTGGTTCCATTTCTGCACACATATATTTGCCTCTTTGACTGCTGCACATGCCTGACAGCTCCTGGAAACATTGTGCAGAGTCAGACAGCCAGACAGGCCATGCAAAAAGCCTACAAGGTGTGGGCACAGATTCAAGAAATAAGAGCAGGCCTCCTAGAGAGGACCCAGGAACCGTAACTTCAAACAGAATGATCTTAATGAGCTGATGTGGAAAAACAACAAAGATTTTTGCATTTCAGCTGCAGCAGTCTTGTGCTCCCCTCCCCAGCCCTTTTTCAAGGTCAAGTCAGGTCTCTGTAGCTTGCAAACCTCTAACTAGTAGGTTCTAGCTGTGGTATTGAACCTCACCTTGGGAGAAGAACTCTAAAGTAAGAATTGCCCATCAGAGTTGTCCTGTGTCAGTCTGAGCCACAGGCCTTTATACCCTGACTCACTCAGTCACTAGAAGCAGGGACCCAGAACTAAAGAAACTGCCCTCTGGATATTGTTTGCAATTATATTTCCTGGAGCTGGGCAGCCAGGTCTTCTTTGAAGAGAAACTTGGAAAGAGCTGGAAATAGGGCAAACAAGGGACCCCTCTGATACTGAGGGGCTGCCACCATGATTTTTCCAAAACTACCTTGGGGTGTCCTATTTCATAAATGTCTTAAGTTGGGGATAATTATACTTCCAGATCCAAAGGAGACTGGTTCTAGGACCACTGCAGATACTGAAATCTTCAGATGTCCAGGTTCCTTATATAAAATGGCACAGTATTTGCATATAACATGCACACACCCTCTTGTATACTTTAAACCATTTGTAGATTAACTGCAATACCCAATGCAATGTCAATGCTATGTAAAGAGCTGTTATACTGTATTATCTGGGAAATCATTACAAGGAATAAACTATCCATGTTTGGTACAGATGCAATTAAAAATATGTATTTGAGAATGGAAGAAATGTACTATATGCTTGAGAATGGAAGAAACTCCTTAGCATCTAGAAAGCCCCTAGAAATAGATAGATAGATAGATAGATAGATAGATAGATAAGAAAGCAGTTATGGGACCAGATACAGAGCCCAGAAATAAATCCACACATTTTCATTTAACTGATTTCAACAAAGGTGTTTAGAATACAGAATTGAGAAAGGACAATCTCATCAGTAACTGGTATTGAGAAAACTGGATATCCACGAAAAAAAGAATGAAATTAGACTTTTATCTCACCCCATATAAAAAAATCAATTAAAATGGATTAAAGAGGTGGGCACAGGGGCACACACCTGTAATCCCAGCTACTAAAGAGCCTGAGGCAGGAGGATCACAAGTTCGAGGACAACTTGGGCAACTTAGCTAGTCTTTGTCTCAGAATGAAATGTAAAAAGGGTTGGGGATGTAGCTCAGTGGTAGAGCACATGACTAGCATTTGTGTGAAGCAATCCCCAGTACCAGGAGGAAAAAGAAAACAGATTAAAGACTTCAACATAAAACCGGATACTATAAAACAATTAGAAGCAACCTAGAAGAAAAGCTTCTTGACATTAGTCTAGGCAAAAGCACAGGGAAAAATAAATAAGTGAGATTTCATCCAACTAAAAACTTAAGCACAGCCAAGGAAATCATCAATAGAATGAAGAGGATAACCTATGGAATAAGAAAACATGTTCGTAAACCAAGCATCTAATTATAGGGCTAACATCCAAACTATACAAGGGACTCAAGAGCAACAAAACAAAAATTACCTGATTAAAAAATTGGCAAAGAACCTAAACAGACATTTTTTAAAAAGAGCACATACAAACACATCTATGAAAAAAAAATGCCTGACATCACCAACCATCATAGAAATACAAATTAAAACCACAGGATATCCTAGCATCTGTTCTGATGACTATTATCAAAGCAACAAGAAATAACAAGTGTTGGTGAGGATAAAGAGAAAAGAGAACCCTCACACACTGGTGTTGGGACTGTAAATGAGTATAGCTGTTACAGGAAACATATGACCCAGCAATTCCACTTTGGGTATATGTCCAAAGAAAATGAGATCATTACGTCCAAGAGAGAGATTCACTCCATGTTCATGGCAGCATTATTCACAAAAGCCAAAATATGGCAGAAAAACAGATGAAAAATAAATAGCATGTATACATAATGGAACACTATTTGGCCACAAAAAAGAAGGAATTCCTGTCATTTGCAATGTTATAAATGAATGAATCTAGGACATATTAAGCTAAGTGAAATAAACCAGGCATAGAAAAAATTGCATGATATCATTTATGAATGTACAGAATCTACAAAAGTTGAACTCATAAGAAGCAGAGAGTAAAATAATGGTTACCAGGGGTTGGGTAGCTGAGGATTGGTGAGATGTTGAGCAAATGATTCAAAATTTCAGTTAGGAGGCATAGTTCAGGAGATTCATCATATGACGTTGACTATAGTTGATAACAACGTACTATATATGTGTGAATTGACAATATATTTGAAAGGTTCTCACCACAAAACAATGATAATTATATGAGGTAATGTGTATGTTAATTAACATCATTTAGCTATTCCACAATGCATATATAAATTAAAATACCATGTTCTACATCATAAATATAGGGTCCATTTCTTTCTAATCGGACTCACCATCATCCAAGCCACCACGAACACTGCAGCATTGCAGTTCCTAGTTATCTCTAGGCCATTCCTAACCCAGTAGCTCTTTCCTAGCTCTGTGATCAAAGCAACAGATCAGTTAGCACACCTCCCACCACACACAGATCCTACCTTTAGTCTTCATACCTGGGTTCAGAGCTCAGTTCACTTGAGGCAAAGATCTAGCCCAGTCCTCTATGTTTCAGAACCACAGGAAACGGTTCAGCGTTTTCCAGAAGGTTCCATGGAAGTCAGCCTCCTTTCCCCACCACCCACAAACTTGGGGTTAGAAAGTAACACCTTCACCCCACCCCACGAAGTAGAAAATTTGCAACCACCAGGTCCAAAGAAATTTCTTCAACAATCTCAAATTCCCTTCCACACTTTAAGCCTTGCTCTCTATGTGGCTAAGGAGGTTTAAGAATCATTGACAGGTTACTCTTCTCTTCCCACAGTTAACTTCTGCACTCGGTGGTGTAGAGTGGTGGGATGTCCTGTCTTTCCTGCATGCTGATATTCTGATTTCCACTGTGTTTCCCTTGCTTGGCACTGAGGTCAGAACCTCCTGTTCTATCGGATCATCTTATTTAAACTACAATAGTAATGGAGTAGGTTCTACTGTCCTCCATTTATATACAAGGACATTGGAGCATATAGAGTTTTCACTGTTATAAACCAAGACTTTGGATTCTGGTTTTTCTAACTCTAATCTGTGTTCTATGACTTGGTGTGTTCAGAGAAAGTTCAAAATAATCTAAACCAAATAACTAGAATAGGTAAGAGAATTTAGTAACATTGCATGATACATTTTAATTCACAAAAATCAATTTTAGATTTATATACTAGAAAAAATAGTAGAAAGTAAAAATTTCAGAAATACTATACAAAATAGCACAAAAATTTAAAACCACGGAACACATCTAATAAAAGAATTACATGGTCTTTTATACTGAACCTTCAAAAATTGTTCAAAGAAGGCCGGGGCTATAGCTCAGTGGTAGATTGCCTGCCTTGCACGTGTGAGGCACAGGGTTCCATCCTCAGCGGTTCGATCCTCAACACCACATATAAATAAATAAATAAAAATATCGTGTCCATATACAACTAAAAAAAATATTTTTTAAAAAAAATTGCTGAAACAAAGATAATGTCTTTTAAATAGAGTGATATCATGTCACAAATTAAAATGTCAATTCTGTCCAACTGGTCTATAAGTTCAATTCAGTCTTAAGCACAGTTCTAGCAGGTTATTTATAAAAATTGCCAAGGTGATTCTAAAATGGAAATGCAGAAGACCTAAATGGCTAGTGCAATCTTGAGGAAGACCTAAGTGGGAAGATTTTTAACTCCCAGATGTCAATAGTCATAAATTTTGTGTAATTAGGAGATAGTTGTAATTACATAAAAATAATTAAATAGATAAATGGAATGCAATTTGAAATACATCAGGAATATATGTATGTGGTTACCTCATCTATGACAGATGACAAACTCAAGGAGGGAAAGGATGGGCTTTTTGTAAATGCTGCAGGGTCAAGTGGATATACACTTGGAAGGAAAAAAAAAACAGGAATCTTGACCTTTATTTCATATGAAACACAAAAATTTATGCAAGGTAGATCTTAAACCCAAATGTAAAAGGTGACACAACAGGCCTCTACAAGAAAACTCCAGAGACTGTTTTCATGACTTTGGAAAACAGATTTTTTATAAAGAACAAAGAAAGAAAATAAATTGATATATTAAACTCCTTGTTAGATACCCAAGAGATATGAATGCATATGTCCACAAAATGACATGTTCAAGAATAATCATAGCATGGGCTGGGGTTGTGGCTCAGTGGTAGAACACTCACCTTGCACAGGTAAGGCATTGGGTTTAATCCTCAGCACCACATAAAGATAAATAAATAAATGTATTAAAAAATAGTTTTAAAAAAGAAGGGGGCTGAGGCTGTGGCTCAGCGGTAGAGCGCTCGCCTAGCATGTGCAAGGCGCTGGGTTCGATCCTCAGCACCACATATAAATACATAAAATAAAGGTATAAAAAAAAGTCACATCAATTTAAAAAAAAAAAAAAAAGAAGAGTCATGGGCTGGGGTTGTAACTCAGTGGTAGAGCTCTTGCCTTGCATGCGTGAGGCCCTGGTTCAATTCTCAGCACCACATAAAAACAAATAAATAAAATATTGTGTCTATCTACAACTAATAAAAAAAAGAAGAGTCATAGCAGTATTGTTTATGACAATCAAACCTGGAAACAAATGAAGTGCCCAACAACAATACAGTAAACAAATTGTGATATAGTTCTATAATGTTTGTGTGTTCCACAGAAGCATTCTATGGCACAAAAATATTTCTTTACTTTTATAAAATAATCTTTAAATTTTCTATATTTTTTATTTATGATTTTATCATCTTTCAAGTTATGTTATATCTTATTAAAAGTTCTCTCTACATGGGTATTATGTTTGGCTTATTCTTCTTTTCATATTGTATGACTTTCATAGATATACCACTTCTAAAAATAGGGTAGGGCTAGGAGTACAGCGTGGTGGTGGAGCCCTTAACTTGTATATGCAAGGCCCTGGTTTCCGTTCCTAGCACAACACACACACACACACACACACAACACACACACACACACACACACACACACATCCCAAATACAAAGAGAACAAAAAATTCTTTTAAATTTTTAAAAAAGCAAAACCAACGAAAAGATGCCTAATTTTTCAAGTTGAAAAAAATGCCTAGACTAATTCTAAAGAAAATCATCCAGAGTCAGGCACCATGGCACATGTCTGTAATCCTAATTACTCATGAGGCCAAGTCAGGGGATCACAATTTCAAGGTCAGCCTGAGCAAAATAACAAGCTCACACTGGGTTCAAACCCAGTAAATAACATATACACACACACAAATACACACAAAAGAAGGAAAGAAAGGAAGCCATCAAGAATTTTCAGAAGGGTGGTAGGTATTATATGTTTTACAGTGCAAAAGTATTGCCTTATTTAGATGTAATGGTAAATCAGCTCATATCACTATAGCTTAAGAAAACAATAATTTATTTAAAGTAATTGAATTAAGGGGAGCATAATTTGATTTAGTTCAGTAGCTACTGCCTTTATTACAAAGTTGAAAGTCTGCCTTTATTAAAAGACTGTCCTCGTGTTGGAGGTATAGCTCAGCAGCAGAGTACTTGCCTAGCTTGCATGAGGCACCAGGTGCAATCCCCAGAAAAACAAATCTCTACAACTTAAATGTTTTTCATTTTATAAATTTTTAGAATATTAAAGTGAAAAATAATTAAAAAGTAAAGTGAGTATCACTTCTATGGGAGTTGGGAAACCAAATAGTTTTCAAATTTGTTAGCATTATTACCCCTACATTATATATCCATGGTGATTTAATTGCTGCTTCCCATGGAAAATTCATTTTAAAATATTAACTTTTTTCTTTTCTGTCATGAAGACTTTAGTGTATTTGTAAGAGAACCAATGAATTAAGGAGCTTCAACAGTCACAATTGCTTGGTTAGCTTTCTGTTATACTATTATAATGTAGAAATGATTTTTATATGATTTGATTTTTTTCACACATCTGCACAGATAGACTATTTGGAACATCTTTCAGGTGGGGATGGTTCTTCAGTGGCCCAAGACTACCCTCCAGAGTCGCCTGCAATGCTCCCAGAACAGTATGCATTGAGCTGCTGGAGAGTCTTCATGAATATTCTAACCAGGTCAAACTTAGCGGACTCAGAAGCCATTCAGGTAGGGTAAGTGTGAGAGGGAGTTGAAGACTGCTTGGCCTAGGGTCAAGTAGAAAGAACACATTCCACTTCATGTCATTCACATTCAGTCTTTTACATGAGTGCTGGGTTGAACAAACCATGCACATCTACAGCTCTGGATTGACTATTACTATCAGAGGGTGAGTGTCGAGCTCTAGACTGTGCATCATCTTATCATCTCCAATTGTTGGCTCTCCAAGCACACCAATTACTATTGTGACAGATGGATTTGCCTATTCATAGATGACTATGAATTAAACACCCTTTAATAATGTAATGAAAAATCAAAATGCAGAAAGAAAAGAAAAAAGACAAGAAGGGAAGTGACATAATGGAAATGGAAAGATTGTAGGGGCAAAAGATAATTTATTTATAAAGAGAATCATCATTACTGATGGAAACCAAATTGGAGCTGCTATCTGAAGACTTTTTCTCTTCTAAGTAAAAACATACAGCGTTATTTTGTTTTTATACAGAAATCCAAAGACGACTGTTATAAAAACTGAAAATAGTAAGCAGCTCCTAGGGCCCAGATGTTTGTTTAGGCTTCTCTGGTCTCCCAGGAGCCCGGCTCCTATTTCAGCAGGAGAGCACGCAGCGTCCTTGGCTGGTGGCCACTGTTTGCCTCACACAGAGACAAGCCTGGATAAGGGGTTTGGCCTGACAAACATTTTGTTAACTGATAATTTATTTAGAGACATTAATTGAACCTTTTAGAACTAACCAAGTTTAGAATGGGTAACTCAACAACTCTGCCGTTTTCCCATACACAGTTTTCCATATTAGAGTTTACAGATTTGGTCTGTTGAATTTCCACCCTCCATGTTACCTTATTGATGAATTTAGCAAAATTTAGGTAAAAATTATTCAGAAACCAACACATATGTTCTCTCACATGGTCACTTTAAACTGCAAACCCTCTCCTGGATTATAATACTCTTTAATCCCTAATGGGTGACTTTGCCATGTAATACTTACATCTTGTTCAATAAGAAGTGTATTTAGGATTCAATGTATTAAAAATAATAATTTGCTTTCATTGTGATTCTTCAAATAATTATACATTTCAATTAATTATGTATATTTAATAACCATACCAATAATTATAAGCCTTATATTACAACACAGAGTATATAATGGTTATAATTTTATAATAAGAACTTGAAAAATTGAATCAAATTAAAGCGTTTCAATTTTTTGAGCTCCAATTCCTGACTCCCTACTCTTTTGATTCCAAGGCCATTCAGACAACTGTTCCCTCTGGTTGAAGCCTAACATCCAAATACCTCTGAGGCCTTGAGTTCTGCAGCAGAAGTTATAGGATCAGAATGTCAGAATGTCATGGATCAGAAAGTTAGGCCTTGAAAGCTGTGAAAGAGACTTGTCTTTGTGGTGAGCCAGGGTGAAGACATGGATACCAAATGTGTCTGGGGTGAGGGTCACCAGCTGTCATCAGAAGACTCCTCTCTTCTCGAACAGGCTAATGAACCCCAGTTCTCCACATGTGGAGGGATTTTATACCTGAGGATATGAATTGGCCGGAAGACCACTCACCATTTAGGAGGCAACTATAACTTGAATATAACTAAATGCTCTCCCATAACCAAAGCAGTTGGCACCTAAGAAACACACCTAATCAAAGGAATAAAAGAGAATTTTATTATGAGTATTGAAGGACAGGTAATTAAAGCACAAAAGAAGTCTTCTAAAAGGACAGAACTTGGTTGTGTTTTTTAAAATTCAATAGATGAACTGAGAAACTAATTATGCTGTACTCTGCATTGGAGTTTTAGTAAATTAACCAGAGAATACAGCCCACTATGCAGAGCTAATTTGTGAGCCATGGCTAAGAAATATTAGAAATTTTAGAAATCCTAGATGAAAAGGAATGAAGAATAACTTGGGTCTTTGGATTGAGAGTGATCACAAAGTTAGAAGGTAGAACAATGAAAAAGGACACAATATTATATGGTGAAATTCCTATATCCCAAGTGAACACCAAATATGAGGTACACATACAAGATTTTACAGTAAGATTGGTTATCTTCCAAGGCAAATGGAATCAAAGGAGTCTCAGTCTTCTCATCTACACTGCTGGAAGTGAGAAAATAGTGAAACCACATTTAGAGGGTATTTATAGGACCACGAGAAAGCTCAGAATCCACTACACAGCCAAGCAATGGCAAAAGAAAGAGCATTTTCAGCTTACAGTGAGCTCATAAGAATATGCAGCCATATTCTCTTTCTGGCAAACTACCTGAGAAAGAATAGCCAACTAATTAAAATCAAAGAACATCTAAGCACTATAATCCCAGCTACTTGGGAGGCTGAGACGGGAGGATCAAAAGTTTGAAGCCAGCCTGGGCAACTTAGTAAGGCCTTGCCTCAAAATAAAATGAAAAGGGATGGGGATGTAGCTCAGTGGTAGAGTGGTTACCTAAGGTGTGAGGCTCTGAGTTCAAGCCCCAGCATTGACATGGAAAACAAAAAACCCTTAAGATGGAAAGAAATAACAATAAAGTATAAGACTGGCTATTAACCCTTTTAGATCTCTAGTTGAATCTAAGTGGATGAGGATAATGTGCCTGAGAACTGCAGTGTAACTACTCGCCAAGTGTGCTTCCCACAGATGTTCTAACACAACTACCTCTCTCCTTCTCCCATCATCACTTTTCCTCTTCACAAGTATGTTTGAGACTCTCCTGCCCCAAACACTTCTAGGAACCCTCAGCTCTCCTTGGATATTCACCCATTTCTACTACTTCCATTCCATGGCGAACTTCTCTGTAGTCCCTGCTCCCATTCCTCACCTCCCTCTGCTGAACCTTCCCTTGTGAAAGTCATGAATAACCTCCTTGTTACCAAAGCCAGTGGTTGTTTCTTTCACCCACTCTTACTCCACCTAGCCACAGCCTAGCAAGTCAGCAGGTGACCTGACTATGGAGGTAGATGGTCCTCCTTCTTCTTAAAACACTTTCTTTTCTTGTATTTCATGACACCACACTCTTTACACCAGGAGCTGCACTTCTAGCTTCTTTGTGTGTGCCTCTGCCTTTGTTAGTGTGGACCAACCCTCAAACATTGCCCATGTGGAAGTATTATGAGGTGGGGTCTTTAAGAAGTGAGTGTATCATGAGGGCCCCTCCCTTTTGAATGGGATTTAGGTGCCCTTCTTAAAGGGCTTGATGAAGAGTTTGTCCATTTTCACCCTTTTGCCTTCTGCCATGTGAGGACAGAGGATTCAGAATTCAATTGACCATCTTGGAAGCAGAGAATGGACTCTCAACCAACAACAAATCTTCCAGTACTTTGATCATGGACTTCCCAGGCTCTGGACCTGTGAGAAACAGAATGCTATTCTTTTTTAAATTACTCACTCTGTGGTATTATGTTATAGCAGCACAAAATGGACCAAGATTCTAATCATGAGGGAAATGCAAATCAAAATCAAAATGACATATCTACCTTTTAGCCATTAGGATGCTTATTATTTTATAAAAAAATAAAGAAAACAGTGTTGGTGAGGACGTGAATAATTCAGAACTCTTAGACATTGTGGTAGAAATATCACATGACTTTAGCTACTGTGGAAAACCTAATGGAAGTTCCTTAAAAAATAAAAAATAGAATTACCATATAATCCAGAAATTCCACTTCTGAATATATATCCCAAAGAATTGAAAACAGGATCTTCAAGAGATATGTGCACACCCATGTTCATTTTAGTATTATGCATAATAACCAATAATTGGGACTAATCTTAATATCCATGAACACATGAAGGAATAAATAAAAGGGGGAATGTACATGTACCAGAATATTGTCTAGCCTTTTTAAAAAAAGAAATAGAAAGATATCCTGTTATATGCTACAACATGGATGAACCTTGAGAACATTGTGTTAAGTGAAATAAACCAGTCACAAAAGATAAATACTGTCCAATTTTATATATAATATCTAAAATAATTAAACTCTTAAAAATAAAAACTTGAATGGTGGTTGCCAGGAACTGTGGGGATCAAAAAAGTAAAGTTATTATTCAATGGATATCAGGTTTCAATTTTGTAAGATGAAAATTTCTAGAGATCAGTTGCACTGGAGATATATGTGTATACCATTAGCTCTACTGCACTGTTCAGTTAAAAGCTAATTACAAGAGTAAATTTTATGTGATGCATTTTTGACCACAATAAAAACAAGTAAAATCCACTTGAAAGAATAACAAAAAAGAAAGTTACACAATGTATGATTCTGTTTACATAACATCCTCAAAAAGGCAGAACTAAAGTCACAAAAAACATAAGTGACTGCCAGAGGTTTGCGGGGAGAGTAAGGATGCAAGAAGGCAGATGGGACTCTTCTGTCACCTGAACATGGTGGTGGTTGTGTGAATTGAACCATGCAATTATTACCCTCCAATCAATCTTTCTACATTTAATGTTGAGAATAAAAAGTACCAAAATACCTGAATTTGTGTATATGATTTTATAAATAGCATAAAAATATTAATGATTCTGAGTCATATTGGCATTTAGGTCAGCAATTTATTTGTCTCCCAAGAGAACTCATAGAGTCATTTTATGAGAACTCTTTATAATGACCATTTTGGCCTGCATACCAGGTTACAAATTACTTTCCAGGGTTTCTTTCAACATTGTTCTTCCTTTACTTGTGTTTTTTTTCTTTTTAATTACTTGAAATTGTTCTCATGCTAAGCTATCCTTTTATACTTCTCCTGATTGAATGGGGGGGGAGCATTTATCATTTTTTCTATTCACCCCTTCTAGTCTTTTTCCTCATATCATGTTTTATACCTCCTAGCTTTAAGTCACTTAAATATGTAATTAAAAGGCTTTCTCAAATCTGTCTTCTAGATTATTTATGAAGATGTTAAAACAAAACTGAGTTTGACCTTAAACCCTACCAGCTCCACTAATCTAAACCAAGATCGTTCACCCACATGCTGCTTCATTTTAGACTATCTGTTGTTTACAGTCCTATCTGAGATCCATGTCATGGTATTAATAACCAAAAGCATTCATCCTCATTTCTCTAATGCATATGCTACAAAATGCTTACCAAAAAGTCCAGGTGTTTTATATCTTTTGTCTATTCATTTGATAATTGTATGAAAAATTTGATCTCACATCCTCTTAGTGGCCACCTACAAGGAGGCAAGCATTGGTGTGGGTCCATTAGAATCAGTTTGTTCTTGAGAGTTAGATAATAAGTCAGGAAGTAAACAGAAGAAATGAGTGATAAAGACAGATTCCTTACACAGATAAGCAGCTCTACAGCTTGGAGTAGCAACATGTGAAGAAAGAAAGAGAGAAGGATATAAGGCAGGAGAGAAAAGGGAGGGAAGAAGAGTAAAGCAGAGAAGGTTTGTTTTGCAAATTTATTCTATTACAAAAGATAACAATATGTGATTCGAAGGCACTATTAGAATTAAGCGAAGCTGATGATGAAAAATCAGAGTAAATTAAGTGGTGGATAATGCAATGTGCTGTATCAATATAGAGACGAAGGAACAACAGAGAAGTAGAATCTGAGCTGCACTTTTAAGAGAACTTAGGGAAAGTTAAGGCTTTGAATAAGATTCATAAAATGATGAAAGAAAATAGTAGAAAAGGAAAAAAATAGATTCCTTTCATTCAGACAAATAAAATGGGATCCTCAATAAAATGGAAAGCTAAAAAAATAAGATGCTTCAATAACAAAATTAAAAAACAAATTTAATGTAGAAGATGTCTCAAAGTTCAGAACACAATATTATCAAGGATATCTTTAATCTGAAAAAAAATAAAATAATGTAAAGCCATGTTTATAAATGTGAAATACTGGTGGCTTAATCTATGGGAGGAGAATGGTGAACTGTGTCACTGTTGGTGATAAAAGTGTGCCATGTTACACTGCTCTGATCATGTCACTCCTCTGCTTAAAATCTTTATGCAACCATAACTGTCTGATCTTCAAGTCCTTTTGTCAACTGGGCTCACTCCTCCTAGCAGCAGGTCATCTATGCCTACGAACTACTTACTCATTAGGTGCTTCCTTACTGCCTCACCAGATTCTCCCTGGACAGCCAATGTTACAAAATGTCTAATATCTAGCACATAGTAAGTGCCTCAAAAATGTCATTTCCTTACTTACCTTATTCCCCTTCCCAGGACCCGTGTTCTGTACACATCAGACAAAAAGTATGCTGTGCTCATAACAGACCTGTGTATATTTTCATATGCATTCTCAGAAATATCTTTTTGCCTTTGTTTTTTTATTTGGCAAATGTAATTCAGACAAGCATCAATGTCAATCTTTTTATCCTGCCTGCCAGAAATGACCACTACCTGTTAGCTGCCTCCATAGCACTCCATTCCTATTGCCAGGATTTTATTTCAATGTTTTTTCTTCCACTGACTACAAGTTCCTTGGGGGTAGCAAATGTGTCTAGTTATTCTTGGAATATCCAGAGTTTAGCACAGTTGATCATTCATTTGTCCTATCACTAAAACATTGATTGAGCATCTATTATGTTCTAAGCAACATGGATACAGAATTAAGAAGAAATATTCACTGCCATCAAAGAACTCCATGCTATTGTGAGAGAAGACACATGAATATAGTCAAATGACTTCAGAGGGATGTCACACATTTGGTAATTTCTTCTTCATGCCATTTTGGATTGTGTACGATTGTAAAATGAGAATTTTATAAAACAAAACAGTCAGTATGTCATTTTCACATGGAAAAACATCATGGGTATGATGATAACATTCTATATAAGGAACAATTGGGGGCTCCAAGAAGGAAACCAAGGTGGGGGGAGTCAGGTCAAGAGATGTTTCACAGAGGAGTTAAACAATGGTTTCTGACCATTAAAATAATTAACGGCTGAGACAGAGATCATGACCCTTCTTGGCCCTGGCTCCCTACCCAGCAGTGTTCTCAGAAGGTTAAAATACTCAGAAAATTCTCTTCTACTTTACAATACTTTGTTTTCTTTATTCATATCTAGATTATATGCTTTAGAAAACCCACATCCCATACCAAGGAACAGAATAGAAGAACTCACAGACCATCCAAGTAATGTCCTATACAATTCCAGGGGACTCTTCAGATTATTTTGTTCTATCTCTCCTTTTATTTATTCATTTAGAAATACTGAGTACCTACAAGGTATACTGTGCTGTGATTAACTGTGACATTGATTTCAACTATTATCTATGACTAGCTGTTAAAATAACTTGTATTTTTATATTTCAGACACTACATACGGTTTGCCCACAGCATAGTATCCTAACCATATCTGCCAGTACTCTCCCTGTCTTAGTTCCTGCCACTTCCCCTCTGTGAGCACCCACACTTATTTGTTAATTAATGACAAGGTACAAAAGGATGAATGAGGCAGAATCCATGACCTCAGGGAACTCGATTTTGCCAACAAGGTTCTGGAGGAAGAGTAGCTTCATCTCTGTATATCACAATACAATTGTTTCTTACAAGATACAGTGGTGGCACTCTAAGCATCACATTTTTAATTGAACATGATCAGGAAGGATCCAATTTGCACAAGTTAACCGTTTTTAAGATCAAATATTTTTAAAGACAAAAGATTTCCAAAAAATGAAGTAAATATTTTTGGACATGACAGAGAGGACAGTTCATGAATTGATATAATTTACTATACAGATATCTGTTTTATATGGACTTTTTACATAAATTTCACATGCTGTGATATTAAAGTAATATGTTGTGAAATTTTATTACTTTCACAATCAGGACTGAAATATTTTAGAATTGTTTGATTAACTGATTTTCTAATACTCCTATTTATTTTGAAATACTTATTTATTTTTAAAATATATATAAATCAGTACTAAATTTTAATTTTTAAAATTAGTGAGCAAAATTTTGTAAAATAGTCCTCTTTATTCCCACTCTTTAATAACTACTTGGGAGTAGAAGTTCATCTTGGTTGTGTTCTCTATAAGACACCTGGAGGTTTTCTTACCAGTAATGATGACAGCTGAGAGTGGTTCAATTACTAAGTTATACCCTCCTGGTTAATTTACTCAAGAAAAGAGTATATAGCCTTGACATCATTTAAGCAAATTTTTAAATATACAATAAGGTTGTATTCTCTGATTGTCTATTGTTCTCAGTTTAATGAAACTATTTATATTTCTTGGATACCTTTCTTCCACTGAACAGTTCTCTTCATGTAAAATTTTCCAATAAGCATTTGAACTGTACTGAGAAAGAAGGCAAGTTCTACTGCAAACCCGACTAGACCATGCAAACCATGATTGAGAAAGTAATTTTCTGTTCCTGGGGGAAAACACTCAGTAATTCCATTCAAGATCCTCTATCCACTGTGGTTGGTGGAGCCACTACCATAGGTTCGGATGAATGGGATCTGGTGGAAAGAACACTGCAGCCTAAGAACACAAGAAAACACTACCCTTAAAGAAAGATCCTTCCATTCATAACAACATTGACAAACCTGGAAAACATTAAGTTAAATGAAATAAACCAAGCATGGAAAGACAAATGTGCAGGATCTCACTTATTTGTAGAATTTTAAAAAGTCAAACTCATAGAAGTGGAGAGTAGCATAGTGGTTACCAGTGGTTGGAGGTAGAGAGGCAGGGGATTGGTGAGATGTTGATCAAAGGATACAACAGAGTGACCGTGGATAACGGGAACATATTGCATAGTTGAAAATTGCTAAGAGAGTAGATCTTAAGTGTTCTAATCACACAAAAATGATAAATATGTGAGATAATGTGAAAATTTCACATGCTTTGATATTAAAGTAATATTAAATAATATCAAAAAAGTAATGTATTTAACATAGCTTGATTTAGTCATTCCAGAATGTGTACATATATCAAAACATTGTGTTGTACACCATAAATATATACAATTATTACTTACCTATTCTCTCCTACATTGTTCTTTTTTTTAATTAAGTGGATTCTGGTCCCTAGCACCCAACACTAACTAGTTGCGGTGATTTGGACAAGTTGTTTTGGCATTATGGATGTCAGTTTCCTTATTTGTGAAATACTGGGGTTGGACTAGAAGTTTTGCTTCAAAATCTCCAGGGAGTGCTCTCTGCATGGAAGTAAGGGAGTATTGACTAGCAGGGTCTCCTATACCCACTCCTGCTTCATTACCACAGCCATTCTGCTTGTATTATGTGTTTTGCTTCCACTTAAACTTTTCTTTTGAAGTAAGATTTCTAAGGCTAAAAATGTCTGACCTCTCTGATCCCTTTTAGCCTGCCATTGGAAGATTCTGTGAATATATAGATGCCAGGGTTTATGCTCTCTGGTACATTTACTGTGTTAGTGAGGCCCTTTCAGGTTGAAGGAAAAGAGCAGTGGGTTTCATCTCAGGTAATAGGTTTCACGGTTTGAAGTGTGTCTCTCCAAGTTTCCCATGTTGGAACGTAAATCCTAAGGTGATGGTATTAAGAGGTGGGGGACTTGGGGGAGGCGATTAAGTCACAAGAACTCAGACCTTTTGGATAGAATGGATGACTTTATAAAAGAAGTTGAAGGACACTCTGGGCCCTTTTTGCCCTGGTGCCATAGGAGAACACAGAAAGAAGGTGCCCTGTAAGGAACAGTCACTCACCAGGCCCTGTATCTGCTAGTTTGCTTGATGTTGAACTTCCCAGCCTTAGAACTGTGAGCAGTTAAGTTTCTATTATTTATAAATTACTGGTCTGTGATATTTTAGTTGTTGTTTGTTGCAGTGCCAGGCCTCACGTGTGCTGGGCAAGCACTCTACCACTCAGCTACACTCCCAGCCCTTTTAATTTTAAAACAACGTCTTGCTAAGTTACCTGGGCTGGACTTGAACTTGGGTCCTCCTGCCTCAGCCTCTGTGTGCCCTACCTGATTCCCTCCCCTGTGTACCTCATCTCTCCCTCTCCTCCTCACCCCAGTCTTAGCCAATTAGTTGCTTTGGTTTCTCCTCAGTAAACCTGCAAGGGCACCATCTACCCTTGGGGAGGGGATCATAGGTCCTTCAGAGAAGGAAAAGCTCCCACCAGACCAACTCTCCTCTCTTTCCTTGTGGATAAAAGTGACCACGTTTAGAACATATGTGCAGTGGGTGCCTCTGCTCTACTTCTTTGCTTGAAAAGACCCCTCCTAGGATGCAGGGAGGGGAGAGAAAGGGAATGGAAGGAGAGATAAAAACGTCTGCCTTGCCACAGGAACTTAATGAAATTGAACAGAAAATAGGATCTGCTTGGCCCTGGCATTGCAATTGCTGCCTTTCACATTAAATTAGCTGCATCTCCCCCTGTGCACATGTAATTTCCATTAAGATTGACTCAGTCCCAAACAGGAAAGGATGAATAGATTACATTATGTTAGCTGTGTATCCATGAATGACACGGGAACTATTGCGAATGCATTTGGAATTTCTTTGAGTTTAAAAAGAGACTCTAGTTGCAAAGTTGCTATAGTTTGGGGTATAAATTTAAGTCAATGTGATAACCATTGCCTTATTTTGGTCAGTTTCATAATCAATGAAATTTGGATTATAGTAGGAGTTTATAAAATAAGGAGTTTTTATTTAAAAGGGGGAAAATCACACAAAACTAAATAGAAAAAATTTAATTTTAAAGTCCATATTTTCAAAAATCTATGATTGGGCTGGAGTTGTAGCTCAGTGGTAGAGCATCTGCCTAGCACGTGTAAGGCATTGGGTTTGATCCCCAGCACCACATAAAAAAGTAAGTTAATTTTAAATATAGGTTATTGTGTCCATCTACAAACTAAAATATTTTTTAAATAGGGATCAATCATAATATTTAAAAAGGTCTATCACTGACCAAAAAAATTAATGTAATGATATTGATTTTAGTTTAAAATGAAAAACATTTAGAAAAGAGGGATCAGAACAGTCAGTGTGGCAAAGGTGAATTTTCTTTAATACCAGAGATGTGACTTTCTACTATATATAAAGTCAAAGTCCCTTTTTCCTGAAATAATGCCTTCTAATCTAGTTATTGAGCCTTCTACTAGGAAGATTGATGTGCACTAATAGACTTAATATGATTTCACTGTTGGCTTTAATTGTATGGTTAATTACATTTCATTATTGACATCTTTGACCACAAATTCAATCCAGATTTCTTATTATCAATTCATCACAAAGTCCTGTCAATTCCAACTCCTAAGTTATCTTCATTTTTATTAGGAACCCCACCCCAGCATCTCTAGCTCAGATGACAGATATAGCCTTCTAATTGGTCTCCAGCTTTCCCACTGTCCCTTTCCCATCTATTTACCACATTGGAGATGAAAGGAGGGGTCTCAAAGGTACACAGATGACGTGAAAGACAAACTCCACTGTCCCCCAAAGGTCCTTCTGACCTGATCTTCACCTGCCTCCCTGTTCTCATCCTACTAAAGCTCACTCTTTGTGTCTTTCAAAACTTCACCCTGGCCTCCAGTCACAGGACCTGACCATGAATTTAGGACCCTTGCCCAGAATCTCTGCTCTTCTCACTTCACCTAATTAACTTCAAGCACCCTCAGGTCCCAACCCAAGAGTCATTTCCTCCAAGAAGCATACCCTGGTCTCCTTCCCTGACTGCATCAAATGCCCCTCTTAAGCTAGTACTATGTGACTCTCTTCCTCATGCTTGTCACATTCACACTGCTTATTGGTTTGGTAATTATGTGATTAGTGTCTCTCTCTCCTACTTGACTAAAAGATAAAGAGGCATCAAGTCTGGTTTTTGCTCACTCCAGGGCCTTCAAGGGTAACTGGCACATAATTGGCAACCAGTTGTATGAATAACATATGAAAATAGCTGAACAGTAATGTCCATACATTAAGGATATGAATTGAAATACATGTGTGCAAAATTGTTATGCCATAAATTCAAGTATTTTAAAAATTAAGGCCAAAAAATTTACAAAATTTAATCTGGAGTTTTGTTGGTTGGTTGGAAGAGAATCAAATTATCCCAAGGGTTGTTTTAATAAAATACTTAGTTTTCATGCTATCTATGAATATTAAATGATAAACCCATGTATGTCAGCCTCAGATCCTATGACATCCTTTCTACTCTCCAAATTTTATTTTAAAAAAGTTTTGTTGGCTCATGATTTTGTAAGTTTAAAGTGATTAGTTTTAATGGAATTTTATACCTTTAAAAATAAGCAAAATAATGCAAAATTTAAAAGTGGAAAGTGTTACTGATGGTAACTATAGTAGTAGAAATAACAAGAATCTAAGAAAACTGGGAGTATTGTGCTCTGTTTTAAGGTGCCTTGGTGGTTTCTCATAATTTATATTTCTACCTCAATAAATATTCTATTTGTGGATTTTTTCCCTTGCCTGGACCTCATGCAGGTTTAAGTGTGGTCAAAGATTTGGATAGTTAACTTTTATGTTCAGAAACATTTGATTCTAAATTTATAATCCTTAGTGCATTTAGGGAAATAGACATCTATGAACAGTCTGGAAGAAAAAAAAATTCCATTACAACCCTGAACAGAAGCAGGATTAACTCTTTAACTTGCTGTGCACAGTACACGGTGCAGCCTCTAATAGTTTGACTTTTTAAATAGAAATATTTTGCCCAAGTCAGACATTAGCAATTAAATACTTTGGTGATGTAAAAAAGTACTCTTAAAACAAATCATGCTGATGAATTAAGGGCACTTTGTGTTTCTCGCTCACAGCTTATTCATATCTCTGAAAATGGTGTCTGGCATAAAATAGGCATAAAATAATGTTGACTGAAGTCTATGTAAGTTCAACTTCAAAACCTTGATTAATATTCAGAATACAAATCTTTCATTTTGGGAAATTAATTCTTAATTCTGCTAATCTTAATGGCTGTCCAATAAGTACCTCTGTAGGTCTTGTGCTTTAGTGACAGTGGAGGTCTATTTCATTTGTATAAAGAAGAAATTCTTTTCAGTGGGTTAAAAAAAAAAGTCTAATAGGACTGTGGGCCAGAATGAATGCTCACTGTTACTTTTGAATTTTATAATTCAATTTATTCAGGCATTTAAATTCAGCTTATAGATATTGATAGTTTATAAATCTAATACTTATGTGCTGAAATAAAAACCAATGGCTCCTTCTTCTAGGGAATCCAAGAACCCTTGGACCCTTGCATTTAATTATATCAACATGTTTGTACAATAAGCTGTTCTGAATAGGCATGTTGCACCTCTAAATGAAGGAAAATAACAATACCAATACTGAAAGTGTGAGATCAATACACATGCAAGTGCCTGCACATCCAAGTACAAGGAGTTCAACATCTAACATTTTAGCAATTTGTCAGATATTATTTGTATATTTTATAGACATTTAATCTTAATCTTGTGATATTCACTCATGAGGTTGGTTTTACTACATATACTTTACAAATAAAAACTTAGCAAGTTGTCACTTGTCCATGAAATGCAAACAGCAGCTGGTAAGTCCAAGATTCAAATCCAACTCTGTCATATTCTAAAGCCAGTTGTTGATTTTTAACCAGTATGATATTTCTCCCAGACACATTAAACTTATTTTTATTAAGAAACAAAAAGTTTATTTTATATCTATTTTATTACATCGTTTATTTAGTTTTACTCTAACTTATTTCTTTCAAAAGGCTTTCTTGAAATACATCTTCCTCACATACATATCCTACACCAAATTATGTGGAGATTGAGGAGAGAAAATGAACAAGGAGAGGGGAGATGAGTATTGGTGTGTTATTAAGTATGAGTGGCAAAGTAATAATAATAACAACAAAGGCTCTCACTTTTTCTTTGATTTCATATGGGTTCATAAAATCCACCCCGACTCTTGGCTTAAAAAATATTCAGATACATTTGAAGTTCCTCCTAAACTTGGTCTTCTATCGCCCACTCCCCCCCCACACATACACACACCAACTATTCTGAATTACATTCTATAAACACTTGCTATAGACAATATATCATATTGTTTTGCGTGCTTTAAAACTTTATATAAACAGTTTCATATGTTATAAGCTGGTAAACAAATGCTGACATCGAGTTTGCGATGTTTCTGTGTCTTGTTTTTTTTATTCTTTTTTAAAATCTGGAATACTTCCTAGATAGAAGTTTTAATTCTGGGGAGTGAAGTCAGAGGCACTCAACCAAGTGAGCCACATCCCCAGCCCTATTTTGTATTTTATTTAAAGACAGGGTCTCATTGAGTTGGTTGGCTCCCCGATTTTGCTGAGTCTGGCTTTGAACTTGCGATCATCCTGCTTCAGCCTCTGGAACTGCTGAGATTATAGCCATGTACCACCACACCCAGCTTAATTTTTTTTTTACATTTCAGGTAATCAAATTTATCAATATTTTCTTTGTGGTTTGTCCTATCTGTGTTGTATTTACAAAGTCTTTTCTTCTTAAAGATTATAAAAACATTTCCCTACATCTTAAAGTTTTGCTCTTCCCACTTATACCTTTAATCTCTGCAGTACTTGGTTAATTTGTATGTGTAGACCTGACTCTAACATGGAGTGCCTGGATAGTTGGTCAAAAGTTATTCTGGGTATTTCTGTGGGGGTGTTTTTGAATGAGAGTAACATTAAAATTGGTGAGCTGAGTAAAATAGATTGCCCTACTTAATATGGGTGGGCCCATCTAATTAGTTGAAAGCTAAATAGAACAAAATAACCAACCTCCTTAGATGAAGGGAGAGCTGAAAAGCCTTTAGACTTCATGTGTAACAAGGTTTATCACACACACACACACACACACTCTCTCTCTCTCTCTCTCTCTCTCTCTCTCTCTCACACACACACACATACACACACACACACACACATACACACACACACCGTATTTCTTGTGTCTCTCTGGAGGACTCTAATACAATCCACCTGGAAATAACTTTTGTGTACATGTGAAAGGTAAGGATTCAATATTACATTTGTAGAAATGGAAATTTCAATGTTCTATGACCATTCATTGAACAGTCTATCCCCCACTCACTCATCTGTGATGGCTTCTGTGTCATAATCAGTCACACGGAGGCACAAGGGCTTAATTGACATAGCTTTAAAAAGAGTTTTGATATCTGGTAGAATGAGATTTCTGCTCTCCTTTTCTTCTGGCTATTTGGGGCCCTTATCTTTCATATAAATTTTATAATCGCCTTATCAAGTCTACAAAGTCTTCTTTTTATATTTCATTGTATTTTATTAATTTGGAAAGAATCAACATATTTATATTATTATAAATTTCCTATATATAGGGTTAGGGTTATATATAGGAAATTTAGGCCATTTCATGGCCTAAATAAATTAATCAAATTAAGTTTTTATGCATACATTTTAAATATTTATTTATAATATTTTTGTGTGTTTGTTCTTCCAAGCTTCTATTTGTTCCTGGAATATAGAAATACTACTTTTTTAAAATAATTGATATTTAGTAGAATGACCTTACTGAACTTACTTATCAAATATAATAGTTTTTCTCTTGCTATATTTTGGATTTTCTTCATAGACATCTGTAACTAATGTTAGGGGTTTTTGTTTGTTTCTGTTGTACTTTTTCTTATCTTACAGCAAAGGCTAATCCTCTCAAGCAAGTTGAAAAAGAAGCAACAATAGAAAACATTCTTACTTCATACTTGATTTTTATTTTTCTAGTACTGGGGATCAAACCCAAGGCCTTGTATATGCTGGGCAAACGTTTTACTACTGAGCTATATTCATTTTTTTAATTTGATTTTTGTTTTGAGATGGGGTCTCACTAAATTGCCCAGGCTGTTCTTGAACTTCCAATCCTCCTGCCTCAGCTAAGATTACAGGTGTAGGCCACACTGAATTTCATACTTGATTTTAAAAGCGTTTCTTCCAATGTTTTTTTTTGTTTGTTTGTTTGTTTGTTTTCCATTAGGAATGATGTTTGCTGTAGACTTTTTCTATATAACTTTTTAAAAATTTTGTTTAATATCTTCATTTTATTAATTTATTTTTATGTGGTGCTGAAGACCAAACCCAGTGCCTCACATGTGCCAAGCAAACTCTCTACCACTGAGCTGCAACCCCAGCCCCTCTATATATCTTTTATCAGATTAAGGATGTTCCTTATACTAATTTGCTGATTTTTTATCTAAAAATAAATGGCATTTACTTTATCAAATGCTTCTTTCTGCATTTATTGAGTTAATACACTTTTCTTCTGTAATCTATTAATACAAAAATGTGTATCATTTTTGTTTCATTAATTTTTCTCTTTACTGTGTATCATCCTTAGAAATAAGTACATGAACTATATATGTAAGATTTAAAGAATAACTACTAAAACAAAAAACTGTGCAATCCCCAGCCAAGTCTAGAATCAGAAGAAATCTTAAGTTTAGAAGCTTCCCATGAGCCTTTCACCCATCACATCTGCCTCTTCCATAAGCAACACTACCTGGATATGTGATGACCAACTCCTCACACCTCCATATGATTTGCCATCTATGTATACACATCCACAAACAATATAGTTCGGTTTTGCCTACATTTGATTTTTTTTCACTCATGGATTTTTGCATGAGGCTTTTAGTTTGTTCATTTTCATTGCCTCCTATTCTTGTTTGTTAAATTTCTTTTGAGATTATCAACACATATTGAATTTTATCAAATCCTCTTCCTTCCTTCCTTTCTTTGTTTCTTTCATTCTTTCTTTCTCTCTTTCTTTCTTTTTCCCCCAAAAGTAACATTTCAACACTGTTGGAGTATTTTATTCATTAGCAGTGAATCACTAAGTGCAGACTACTTTCAAGACGGAGGATTACACAAGGACACAGATGCTAGTAGGTGGCGATCACTGAAGGTCATTTTGGAGGCTATCTGCCTCATCGACCGGAAATAATACATGGTGGTGAAATTCACATGTTGGTTTACAACAAATAAAAGTATCCAGGACAGGAGTGGTGGTGGAGGTTGCGCTTAGAATGTGTGAGGCCCTGGGTTGATTACCCAGTATCACTAAATAAATTAACAATAGATATATACTTTTTTTTTTCCTTCTTGGTACCAGGGATTGAATCCAGGGGCTTTTAACTACTGAAACACGCACGTACACCCCCCCCTCACACACACACACACTTTTTTTAAAACTTGAGACAGTGTCTCGCTAAGTTGCTTAGGACCTTGCTAAATTGCTTAGAATTTGCAATCATCCTGCCTCAGCCTCCCAAGTTGTTGGGATTGCAAGCATGTGCCACCATGCCCAGCTGCATTATCACATTTAATCTTTAAATGAAATTATAGAGTACATAATATTTTATCCCTCTTCTCTTGAGGGGGAAGATGAGATTCAAAAATATGTATATATGGGCTGGGGATGTGGCTCAAGCAGTAGCGCGCTCGCCTGGCATGCGCCGGGCTCCGGGTTCTATCCTTAGCACCACATAAAAGTAAAATAAAGATGTTGTGTCCACCGAAAACTAAAATTCTCTCTCTCTCTCTCTCTCTCTCTCTCTCTCTAAAGAAATATGCATATGCACGTGTGTGTAGAATTATAACCATTATATAAATATAATTTTATAATTTCATATAACATTATAACATCATTTCCTGCATGGTTTTCTTAACTGTTTATAGTAATTATAATTTAATAGATCATGTCCTTTCTACTAATGTATTATTTAACATTATGTAGCTAGGGGCTGGGGCTGTAGCTCAGTGGCACAGCGCTTGCCTAGCATGTGTGAGACACTGGGTTTGATCTTTAAAGCTACATAAAAATAAACATAAAGGCATACTTATGTCCATCTACAACTACAAAAGAAATTTTTAAAAAACATTATATAGCTCAATTTTTCATACATTTTTCTTTTTAATAATTAATAATGCTCTACTAAATATTTCTGAGCATGGAATTTTCTGCTTCTGTTGAGCTACAACTGTTGAATAAATTCCCTGTGGACAGAGTATGAATTAAAACTTATTGCTACATTTTACCTTATTGTGTTTTTTTAAAAAGTCTGTACCACTTTGTAATGCAGAAACTAATATAATTTTGTACAATGCATTGGTATAAAAAAGTCTCCATTTCTTTGATCTCAAATACACATTTATACATGTTATTGTTGCTCTCAAAAGTGGCCGTTTTTAACTTTTGAATATTTACTACCTGCTTTTTTTATGTTAACTGACCATTTTGCATTCATTTAATTCTTCAAATTTTTGCATCAAATACAGTATATTACACTTAGGCATTTTCTCTATATTTGGAAATTATGGACTGCTAGTAAGAGTTAAAAAACAAAAAGGATTCACTTGGTATTTCCATTTGCAGCATTATTACATCCATTTGAATGAATGACACATAATGACTTAATGTCAGGTATTTGAAAGATCTCTAGGAATGTTAGAGCAAAATCTTCCAAAGCATGTTAACTATTTTCATGATTTCAAAAGTTCTTTTGATAAAGCTGCTGTTTTGAGTTGGTTTAAACTATTTAAACGGCAGAATAAAATTGAAAGGATAGTTTTAAGAACATTCAGAAAGCAAAAATCAAAGAACAGAACAGTTTTATTTCCCATGAACAACCTTTTTAAAAGACAGACTATAATTCTCCTGAGTATATAATTCAAATAACATAGTGGATGTAAAATGTAATTTATTGCAGCATTTACAGGAAAACATAAATCAAGGGACTAGCAAAACAATTGTGAGCTATAAAAAAATAAGAGAAAAGGATTTTGGCATAAGAATGATGAAAAGAAATTCTGAGTTGTTAAAGAAATTATGGGCCCTTCATTTACATTATTCTATTAACCCACTAGTTTCAGTACATAGAAATGTAAATAATATACCTAAGAAACACACAGGTTAACTTTCCCACAGTATAATTTTAGTTTTTTTTTCAAAAATTAAACATGCTTCTTTCTCACTTGTAATATAAAACAAAAAGCAAGAACTGAAAGGACATTCTGAAAGAGTAGAAAATCTTCCCTAAGATTTCAGTTCCTGCTCTGAGAAAACATCTACTTTACAGTTTGATTTCTCCATGAAAGCTGACTCAGTCCTTAACTCAGTAGGTTTACTGAACACTTTTTCTACATCAATTAGGATGAATATTTATCCTTTATGTAGTAGAATTCATTCATTGATGTTTCTAATGTCAGACCAGTTTTCCATTCCTGGATTAACTCAAGTTGGTCACTGTAGATATTAGTTGTCTATTTTTTATTTGTTCTTTTTAGATATACATGATAATAGAGTGTATTTTGACATTATACATACATGGAGTATAACTTATTCTAATTAGGATCCCATTTTTGTTGTCTATTGTCTCCATACCAATTTAGCTCAAATATAGGAGTTTAAGTTACAAATTTTTGTTTTGTTTTTTAATCTCATGTGGTCTTTGTGGGTGAGGAGTCCAGTCGTGGCTTAGTAGGTGATTCTAGCTCATTATCTCAGATGAAGTTGTAGTCAAGACATTGGCTAAGGCCATGTCTCTTGGGTTAACTGGACTAGAGGATCCCCTTCCACATTCATCATATAGCAGTTCGCAGGTGGTTCAAGTCCTCATCATGTGGTTCTCTCTTCAGGGCTACTCATAAGACACTTGACTTCGTCAAAGTGAATGAACTGAGAGAGAAATCAGTAAATCTTGAAACAGCTATGTTTTTAATAACTGAATTTCAGAAGTGACATTCCTCTGTGTTTACTACGTTCTATTGGTCATCAACAGCAACTGATAACAACGTGAAAGGGAGAAGTACCAAAGTGAAGATCATTGGGGACCATTTTGAAGATTGCTTACCACAGTCATGTTGTTTCATACTTTCTACAGATTGCTAGATTCAGTTATTGATACATTATTACAATTTTTGTATTTTTGAGTGAAATCAGCCTGTAATTTTTTTTCTTGTAATCAAGTTTATTCTGGCCTCATAAAAGAAAATGAGTAGTGTCCTCTTTCTATTTTCTGAAAGAGTCTGTACATAATATGAAAATTAAACAGGATTAGTTCCTTCAGTACTGGAATTCAATGTGAAGCCATCTAAACCCAAATTGTCCTTAACTCAATTTCTTCAGCATACTGTATTGAAAGATCATTTAGGTTTTAGAACCATTCCATTTTCTTCTTTTTGACGTAGTTTTCATAAATTGTACCTTGCTAGAATGTGCTAATTTTATCTACATTTTCAAATTCAGTGATAAAATTATTCATAATGACTTGTTATTATTTGTTTAATAGCTCGAGCTTTTATAGTAACATCCTCCTTTTCTTTTCTGATATTGTTTATTGTCCTCTTTTTTTCTTTTCTGATATTGCTTATTTGCGTATTTATACTGTCACTGTCTCTTTTTAAATTTGTCTCACTAAAAATTTATTAATTTTATTCGGTTTTTATAAGGATCAATCTTTGGCTTTATTGATTCTCCATGTTTATGTTTGTTTTCTATTTTACTGGCTGTTGTTCTTGTTTCTTAGCAGGCCTTCCTTCTATTTCCTTTGGGTTTAGTTTGCTATTCTTTTTCTATTTTCATGAACTATATCCTTTTTAGCCATTTTCTAATATATATACGTAGGACAATAACTTTCGTTTAATTATAGCTTTAGCTGAGTCTCATGTTTAAATACATAATATTTCTATTACTATTCAGTTCAAACTACTTTTATATCCACTATGATTTCTTCTTTGACTTGTCGTTTACTTAAACATATATTGAGTTCGTTTTCAAACATAGGAGGGTTTTCTCGACATCATTTGATGTTGCAGATTTCTATCTTATCATATTATGTGAGGAAAATATGCTTGTTATTATTTTAATCTTGTAATATTTGTTGAAGCTTTTTATGAGATCCGGTGTATGGCCAATTTTGGTGAAAATGCTTGTTATATGCAATGTTCACTATGTGCTTAATTAGATCAAATTTATTATGATGTTTGAGCCATTTGTATTCTTAAGAATATTGTTTTTGCCCATTTTCTGTATTAATTACCAGGTGGTTGTTTTAACATACACAACACATTTTGAGAGTGGATTTATCCATTTCTCTTAATCTGTCAAAATTTTAAGTCTAAGATATTAGGTACATACAAATTTTAAACTGTTAAAAACTACTGATTGAAAGGAATCTTTTATTATAAATCATCACTGTTTATTATGAGTAATTCAATTTGTCTTAAGGACTACTTAGTATTAAAGTAATCTGATGGGACTGGAGTTGTGGCTCAGTGGTAGAGCACTTGCCTAACATGAGTGAGGGACTGGGTTTGATTCTCAGCACCACATAAAAATAAATAAATTAAATAAAGGTATTGTGTCTATCTACAACTAAAAAAAAAAAGTAATCTGGCTATCTGTCTAGACCTTTTAGTTTTCCAATTACACTACAGGTGGATTTGCCTTGACTTCTGTCAAGGAGTCTTTATTAAGCCCCACTTTGTATATTCGCTTTGTAATAAACTTCAGTTTATTTTACAGTTATTTAGTAAAATCATGTCCATCTTTTTCTCCATTGGCCCAAATAAAATTGAGCTCCACAGTCCTCCTTTGCTTTAAGTTACAAATAAAATTCCATAGTCAATGCTTAAAAAGCAAGTTTCATAATTGACAAAAGGAGTTCAAGAGGTAGATGAAGGAAATGTGCTCTCTCCCCTACATAAGAATGACCGTCTTTATGTCACAAAACATATTCAAATATTCTGATTTGATGTGGCATTGAGACCTGCGGGAATATTTATAACTCTACTAACCAGTCCTGTTCTTTATTCTTATAAATTTATCTTTGAAAGGGTAATATGAACAAAGACTCTGGAAATCATTGCCATATCCTTAAAAGTAATCTCCAAAGAGCCCTGTAATTCTGAAGAGTTGTCTTCCTCAATAATTTGATGCTCTCTTAATGTCATGTTTGATATTTCTGCATTTCTGTATAGTATAAATACTTGTAAGAGTGTTCTGTCAAATCAGTAGATTGCTAGCATTTTTTCCTTCTGTCACCTGCATGATAAAAAGAATAAGTACCCATGATACTACTAGTTTTTTTAATAATAGAATTTTAGATATTGTCTCATTTATATTAATCGGTCTAATGGCTTGGCTTTAATATTTCAGTATTTAATAATACTCTCTGTTCTGCTTGCCTGTTGCCTGAATTGGGAGTTTCCAGGCCTGGGCACAGTAATGTTGATGGCTTTGGTACACTCTGTTTTTGTGTTTACATGCGTAGTTCTGTTTAAAGAACTATACCACAGTTGCTTCCTCTCAATCAGATGTACTGCTGTCTGTTCCCATAGTTGACATAGAGGAACAGAGGGAGGTGAAAGCCTCTATTTCCAGATCTTTCCTCTAATTCAGGTGGTGTCAAGCCTTTGCTACTGTCAAAAGCTGTTATCCCACCCTGTGCTCATGCCTATAATCCCAATGGCTCAGGAGACTGAGGCAGGATGATCACAAGTTAAAGGCCAGCCTCAGAAAGTTAGTGAGACACTGTCTCAGAAAACAAAAAAGGCTGGGGATGTGGCTCAGTGGTAGAACACCCCAGGGTTCCATCTCAAACACCATGAAAAAACAAACTGTTTATCCCTGAGGGAATATTTGTTGCTGCCCACTCTTTGCTAAACAACCACATCCTAAGCTTTGGCCTGGACCAAATGAGGGGAAAAGGAAGGAGCAAATTGTAGTTCAGGCGAAGGCACTATTCGTGTGGACAGTAGAGGTAGTGTTATATGGAACTTTCCTAGTTTCCAGAAGTTTTTAATTCATTTTTTTTAAATGGCAATAGTTCCTCCTTCTAATACCATCATTCCTATCTTACTTTCCTCTCAGCAAGAAAAAATAAATAAATAAACCAATGTGACTGGCAATGTGTCTGGCGTTCACTGAATCACCAGTACCCTGCTTCGAGGAGAGAAATTTCTGTTCTGGAGCAACTTGCTGAGTCTTTCCTTCTGGACCACCTGCCCACACACCACCACCACCACCTGCTCTGCTCAACTCCTGCATGAGTGTCTTAGTCACAAACTAGACATCTTCCCCTTGCCTTTTTTTCCCTCTCATTCTAGAACCACAGAAGGTATCACTGAATCAAAATAGAAAGATAAAAACATTAACCACACACTATGGGGTTAGATCCTAAACATTAATTCTAGAATCAGTCAGATATAAGTTAAATTCTGGCTCCACCATTTACTATTTTGAAGACATAAAAGAATTACTTTACTTCTCTGAACCTCTGTGTTCTTGTCCATAGAATTGGGATAATAACGCTTATCTGGCTATGCATCTATTCAGGTAGTGACAAGCCTTTGCTACTGTCAAAAGCTGTTAACCCCAAAGGAGTATTCACTGCTGCCCACTCTTCATCCACCACATCCCAAGATTTTCCCCTGACCACATGATGGGAAAGGGAAGGATGTAATTATGAAATTAAATATATATAAATATATATATTTTGGTACTAGGGACTGAACCCAGGAGCACTTAATCACCGAGCCACGTCCCCAGCCCTTTGTTAATATTTTGAAACAGAGTCTCACTAGGTTGCTTACAACCTCACTAAATCCCTGCCTCAGCCTCCTGAGCTGCTGGGATTACAGGTATGCACCACCACATCTGGTTTGAAATAAAATATATTTGTGTAAAGTGAGAGGTCCTTAATAAGTATTCAATATTTTATTAGTAACTTGTCTACCTTGTAGCTGAAGCATAGAGCAATGTGAAATCTCAGGATTTTAAAAAAAAGGTATATTTTGTTTAAAATATTTTTCATAATTGAACCTAAGTGCCATCAATTCTGCTTAACTTTCAGTTTTGTCTCCTTTTTCACAACTTATTAGTTTTTACAAATCATTATTTGTAAAAAAGAATACCTTTTTGTTTCTAAATATAAGATTATGCTGGTAATCCATTTTAAAATTGAGTTCTGGGTTGTATTTATTTTCACATATTCCAAAAATACTCTTCTATTGTGATATAAACAAACAAAAAAATTCAACCAAAAGTTATCTCTTCCTGTCATCAGATAAATAAAATAGGTTTCTCACTGACATACAAAAACATACTAATATATTAATAGGACTCTTCTCCTGATCTGGTCCTTTAAAAGCTGACCAAGGTCAGTTTTCTTGGGAAAGGACTTTGAGATGCAGATTTGTGTACCATATAATGTGTTGAAGAGGGTCCTGGGGCTCAGTACCTGTACAGAAAACAAAGAAAGCAGGATTGAGCAGAGGGAGAAACTGAGTAGTGGGACCATCCATAGGCAGCAATGGGGCTGGCAAGGCCCTACAGAGTTGTCCTGTCTTGTGTTAGTCAGTGTGACTACATATTGTCCAGTCCTCAACTGCAGGCTGTCCCAGGAAGGAAGGTGGGGTGACTCTTTTCTGCTGAAAGCACTTCCAGAGAGCTGGGCAGTGATGTCTGGGGTGCCTTAGTCATTGACCACAGCATCTATAGCATGCCTAATTCAAATATATTCAGAATTTTTTTTCCCCACACTTTTTTAAATAATGATTTTAAAAATAACTTTATTATATATTTATTATTTTTATGTGGTGCTGAGGATCGAACCCAGGGCCTCGAACGTGCAAGGCGAGCGCTCTACCGCTGAGCCACAACCCCAGCCCCTTCCCCAGACTTTTTATTGATACATTATAGTTGCTCATAATGGTGAGATTTGTTCTTACATATGTGTAAATCCATACAATGTAACAATATAACTTGGCACAGACTTTCTTAAACTTACATTTAGGTGGGTATTGTAAACTAACATCCATGAACAGCTAATAGAAACAACTTAATTCAGGCAGAATACTTCTAAAACTCATCAAGAAGGAAAAAAAATGAAAATAGAATAAAATCCTTGCTCATTCAAATGGAAACATATTTTCAGTGAGCAATATAATTGTTTAATATGCCAATTATCTGTTTAAAAAATAAAATCAGAAGACATTTCCAAATTACATGACCCTCTTACTAACCTGTTAGTCATATTAGTGTATATCCTATTTGAGTTGTCACTTTCCCTGACCTTTAATGCCCCAGAACAGAACACAGATTTGATACATGTAACTACAAGTCAGGAAACCTACCCTGCAGAATCCCTGACAGATAAAAGAGATGGGACTTTCAGTGACTGCTGAGCTATTTCATGGTCTGAGAGAGATTAACTTGAGCTAAGCCCTGCTGGGGAATTTATCACTTTCTTGAATCTATACTAAGAAAGTGTGGGGTGGGGGTGGGGGGTGAAGGAATGAAAAGAAAAGCTCTTTACAATGGAATGTCAGTAAATGTTAAAGCAATAATAACTTTAGAAAATTCACCACTTTGTCACCATGATGTTAATAGTTTATTTAATTAAAAAACTCATCAATGGATGTTAAAACAAATGACTGCTTGGTAGTTTAATGGTACAGAATGTTTACACAGTTTTGAAATAACTCCTTAGAGCTGGGTGCAGTGGTGTATGCCTGAAATCCCAGCAGCTCATAAGGCTAAGGCAGGAGGATCCCAAATTCAAAGCCAGCCTCAGGGATAGGATGTGGCTCATTGTGCTGAGTTCAACCTCTGGCACAACACCCCCCC
>NW_026000048.1:16579018-16587718 GCF_001458135.2 Marmota marmota marmota
AAAAAAAAAAAAAAAAAAAAAAAAAAAAAAAAAAACTTAGTGATTGTTAATTATATAGAGAAAAAACAGTAACTATAGTGAAAAAATCTGACACTTTCTACCTTAGGTAACTTGATTCAACTTAACATTGCTAGGAATGGGAAACTGCTGTTATATACTCACATTGTTAATGTAAAATTCCTACCAAAAATGCATCCTCCTGAATCTAATCATGAGAAAACAATCAGGAAGACTCAACTGAGACACAGGCTTCAAAACAACTGGCTTGCATTGTTCAAAACTGCCAACAGCATGAAAACAAAGAAAGGTTCAGGAATTGTTCCAGAATAAAGGAGACTACAGTATGCAATCACTAAATGCAATGCATGATCTTGATTTGGATCTTGGACTAGAAGCAAAAACTTCTATGAAAGATATTGTTAGGATAATTTGAAAAATTTAAAAAGGTGCTTACACTAGAAGAAATTATTGAATCGATGTGTATAAAATTTCCTGGCTTGCATAATTACATGATGGTAATGTAAAAGCATGTTATTATTCTTAAAATATATATACTGAAGTATATAGGGATTAACATTCATGATATCTGTAACTTACTTTCACTTGGTTAAGTTAATCATACTGATAATATTAGTAATGATAGATTACATAAACATAAAAAGAGCAATCAAGTAAATGAGGCCAAATGTTATCAATTAGTGAATTTAGGAAAAGGATATAGAATTGTTTACTGCATGATCTTTGAAAATTGATTCAAGTGTAACTTTTACCAAGCAATAAGTTAAAAATAGGTAGACACACACAGATACACACACACACACACACACACACACACAAGTTCTGTTTTCTGAAGCAGGTTGGGGGCAATGTAGCCTCTTCTGTGCCAGCTGGGTATGTACCTATAGGATCTGGAGTTTGGTCATTAATATCATTTTCTATTAAGAGAATGGGAATCTTCAGAGAAGAGTGATTTTTTTTATCTAAGGCAAAGAAAGTACAATGTGAGTCTGGGATACCTAATTGAGTCAGAAAAAGAAAACTTTTATATTATGAGTTGAGTTAAAAGGAAATAACACAGCTAAAAGAGTGTAACATTGGCCAGGATGAAACAATTGGAACATCAAAGAAAACAATGATTATATTTGAAATACGTTGTAGAGGAAAATCCGTCTTTTCTTTTCTTTTTTTTTTTTTCTTTTTAATTCAGGTGACTAAGAAAAGACTGAACTTTAGGCAGAGTTTAATGCAAATGGATCCTGGGCTGTCTGTGTAATTTGCAGGACCTGATGTAAAATGAAAATGGCTAAAATATGGGTTGGTTATGGCTCCGTGGTAGAATGCTTGCCTAGCATGAGTGGGGAACAGGGTCCGATCCCCAGCACCACATAAAAATAAAAATAAAATAAAGATTTTGTGTCTACCTACAACTTAAAAATATATTTTTAAAAAACATGCTAAAATATAAAGCTTTTCCTATTTTGGTGTGGTCTCTTCCTCAATTGGTCATTGTGCTTTTTATTTGCTATTTAATGCCACTTAACATGACCTTTCTTTAAGTAAAGAAGAATTACAATTTAAATTTATTAGTGTGAATTTTTACCATTCATCTTTATATTGTGTAAATTTTAAATGAAAATATGAGAGCATTTAATTTGTATGCACAATTCTGAACTTACACAACTTGTAGTTTGTCATTCTTACATGCCTACATATTTTGTTCTTATCAGAACAGTAGAAACACAGTAAAAAAATTAACTCAATTGTTTTCTTTCACTTCTTGACACACACCACCCATTCTGCCTATCTTTTCTTCCTTCTATGGCATCTTTTTGAGCATAAATTGTTGACAAATTTGGAGAAGTAGGATGATTAAGAAAGGATGTAAGAGGATTAGCTGGTCCTTTATGTTGTTTAGAACCATATGGACTTCTTTCTGTGTTCAAAATAATTTCTGGTTTGAATAGAAAGCTTGGTTTTCCAGTCCTGATAGTGCCCAGCTCACTGTCAAAAAATAACATTTACCTTGTAAACACCTGCTTTGAATTTCCATCTTTCAAATGTTCATCGGAACTCTGTGCTCATGATCCTCTCAACACTATATGCAATAAGGCAGCAAGGAATTGCCCACATATTACATGTATGTTGCCTCTCCTCAGGTACATTGTGGAGAGCAGTGGCTTGAATCACGCACGGTCTCTCTAACTGCCTGGTGGCTACACTGCACTGGGAACTTCCTGTGCAAAGGTGCAGGTCAAGATGGCCCAGTTGCTATGGTGATGCCCAGCCCGAGGAGGCAAAAGTGCAGAGCTGTATCATTTGGGACCTTGAACTCAGGCACCAACTCCCAGATAAGAATTCTAAGCCTAACAAGATAACCCTGATGTCTCGCCAGTCCTGTGTCTTTCAGATTTCCTGCTTTGCTGAAACTCCCACAAATAAACTTTTGATGATAAAACCTGTATAATAAATGTGCCTGCCGTACTAGCTCTGAGTCACTGCTCCTCCATCAGAGATCAGTGTCCTATCTAGTTCCAGCTTGCTCCCTATGTGTGTCTGTTTGTCTTTTCTCAATCCCCATCATCTCTTGCCGGTTTTTCTGAATTAATGGCCACAGCTGAGAGATGAGGCCACATCACTACATGCTGCATCGTCCCTCTGGACTTCACCAACAAAGCACACCTTCAAAGATAACATTAATAAGAATGTCAAGACAGAGGAGCAGGGACCTAGTGTGAAGCCTGTGTGACTGCCCAGCTCCCAGGTCCATGAAGCTGGCCCTCAAGGCTCTCAGAGGATATCAGATATAGAAACCAGAGAGGGTAATTTCAAAGATTAAAAAAAAATACTTTTTCTCAGAATTTTTCTTAGAATGAGGAGGATGAATGATTGGGTCAAATGATAAATCTAATTTGGCCAAAAGCCGGTTTCTTTGTGTCTTTCTTTAGCAAAGGAATATTGACTTCTTGGACAGTCACTCTCACACTTGGGCCAAGAGGCAGGGCTAGGAGAGGGCTTTCTGGTTTGGCTAAATTTTTGGAATGAGGGGAAGAGAAAAAATATAGAGAACTGTAATAAAGACTAACCTCCCTGCCTCAATATTTGTTTGCCCTTTTTTCCTTATAAAAATAGAACTACTGATTTTTCACTGAATGTATGGCCCTTTAGAAGGAAGATTACATACTCCACCCCTTCCTGAAGCCAGGTGTAGTTATGTGATTAAGTTTCACAATAAGGTGTGTGTGGAAAGTTTTGTATGGTTAACAGAATGCACCCTTCAATGGAGTCTATGCGTGCCCTTTCTTTACCTTTCTGCCTCCTGTTGGTTAGAACATATATATGATGAGAGCCATCTTGGATTTTTGAGATAAAGGAAAGACAATTTGGGATCATGAGCAATGAATGGAGGGCACTTGATTAACTGGATAACCTCATAGAGCATTTCTCTGAACCACCTGCCTTCAGACTTTTGAAAATAGCGAAATTAATTTCTTTCCTTTTAGCTGCTGTTATTTATACACAGCCAAATGTATTTGAAAAGCCCTCATACTTCAGAATCATAGAGAGCAGTTAAAATTTAGTTATTAATTCACTCAACGATACTCAGTACTCAGTACCAACCACTGCTCTAGGCATTGAGGATACAAAGTCTGCTCTCATGAAGTAACATGTTCCAGTAGGGGGAGGCATTCTTCAATAACTTCAATAGCAGGAGGTAGTAGTACCACCACTAAGAAGGATAAGAAAGTTAAGGAGAGCCAGAGAGTGTTTTTCTAATAAAATTATATTTGAGCAGAAATCTGAAGGAAGTAGTAAAATTGAAACCACATTGTAATTTGGAAAAGAATACTACAGAAAGAAATTCTAGCAAATATTAAGTGGGAAGTAGGAACAGGATGGACATGATTGAAGAACTGCAAGGCCACTAAGGCTGGAACCAAGGGAGCAAATAAAGGAAGAATGCAGATCAGAGGGCCTAAATGGTAGGGACTTTGGATTTTCCTCTTAGAGAATGATCTGAGGGCTTTAAGAAGAGGAATGAGGCAATCTACATTGTATTGTGAAAGTATCTCTGAAGAGATTAGGGGACAAGAATAGAACCAGAAACACCAGGTGAAGTTGATGGTGACATGAATGAGGATGTTAGTTGTGGAGAAGTGAGGAGATGGTGGGCATTTCTGAGATTAGAGAAGACATGATTTGCTGACAAAATTAATTGGAAGAATGGGAGAATAAGGTCTCAGAGACAATTCCAAGACTTAGCCTGATGAATCTATCTTGATAAATATCCTGCTGTAAATTCTAGTATGTGGACAGAGATTAGAGAAACACAAAAGTTTTGAGGCAATTATCATTCATTATAGTAGTAACTACATTCATGATGACCTCGTGTGTGCTAAACACTATTTCTTTTAATTTCCATAACAGTTCTGTAGAGTAGCTATCACTATCCTCACTTTTATAGACAAAGACACTGAGGTTCAAACAGGTTGCGTAACTTGTTCAAAGTAATACAACAACTGAGTGGCAGAGCCGGTATCCAACTCATATCTCCAAAGCATGGGTTCCACACCCTTCCACTGCACAATCTTTGATATTTCTACTCTTCCATCAGTTTAGAGCAGGGTTCAACAAACTAAGCCACACAGGCCAAGTCTGTCTCTATGCCTGTTTTTGTATGGTCCAGGAACTTAGGGGAAAAAATTTGAAAGTAAAAAATGTCTCATGACACTTGAAAATGATATAAAATTCAAATTTGTGTCCATAAATAAAGTTTCTTTGGAACACAGTCGTGCCTATTCCTTTATATATTGCTTGCAGCTATTTTTGAGCGACAATGGCAGAGTACACTAGTTTCAACAGGGACCATATGGCCCACAAAACCTGAATCTGGCCCTGTTCAGAAAAAGGTTGGTAACCCTGGTTTAAAGAGCAAATTCTAACATTTGTAAAATGCCACATCTGTGAAACATTTTTTATTGTAGCTAATATCTCTAAAGTCAGAGAAGGTAACTCCCTGTAAGAATTTTTTTTGCCAGTTAAGAATTAATCATTCATGTACCTTTGTTCTATTGCACAATACAATACACCTTGGCTAAGAATCCAGAGTCAGAATAATGGCAAGTAATCTTGGACAGCTCTCTCTCGTGTGCAACTGCTCACTCACTCTTTCTCTGTCTCTCTCCACTGAAACGCACTGTGTGATTCAGGAGATTGCACATTCTTTTGAATTCATATTTGAAATTATTAAAGGATTTGCCTTTCAGAACTCCTTTTGAAAAGTTTAAGTTCTCAGATTTCTAGCTTTGAAACTGTATCACACACTAATCTATAGACCCTAATTGCAATCAAGTTTACTTCTACTGAACGCCAGTGGCAGATAATCATGATAACATTAATCAAGGGACAGCCTTCCACAGTTGAACAAGTCACTCTATTTCTACCCAAAAGGAATTATGTAAAGTCTATGAGCATAGCTCTCCATGTAGAAAGTTTGGTAATAACATAGTGTGGAGGACAATAAGAATACAGAAAACAAGATAAGAGCCAAATGTGAAGAGAGGGTGTTCAATCTCTATGTCAAGTACAGAAAGGCTCTCTGAGCTGAGCTGCAGTTTTTATCTGTGAATCTAGAAGCAGCTGAGACTGTAAACTTGTGTGTGTGTGTGTGTGTTGCTGTCATTGCTGCTGGTTTTCTCTTCCAATAAAACTTTATCTTATCGGAATTGAGCTGAAACATCTCCCTTCCATCCATCCATTGGGGCCAGTCCCAGAAAGACAACCATCTTATCTGTAGAGTATATTTGAAAAAGGACCCACCTGAATGGCATTCACATGTGAATGGCAATGCTCTGAGACTCCTCAGAGAGCAAGAAGAGATTCTCTCTTCCCTTTGGTCATGCCTAGTGGCCTTTTGTCACACCCAACTATCATATATGTAAATTTTTCAGTACTGTAATTTGCCTGTCAGCTACTCCTGGTAACAGGTATTTTCTTTGGGACCAAACTTTTGCTTTAAAGTCATAAGACCACAGGGTTGCATTATGTATGATTCCATTTATATAGCATTATTTTTTTAAAAAACAGCTTTATAAAGCAAAAAAATTACAATATAATTTACCCACATATTTACCATCTACTTTACCTATTTCAAGTACACAATATTTTTTTAAAGAGAGAGAGAGAGAAGAGAGAGAGAGAGAAAATTTTTTAATATTTATTTTTCAGTTTTCAGCGGACACAACATCTTTATTTTATTTTATGTGGTGCTGAGGATCGAACCCAGTGCCCCACGCGTGCCAGGTGAGCGCGTTACCGCTTGAGCCACATCCCCAGCCCCAAAAATACACAATATTTTTTAGAATACTCATAGAGCTGTGCAACTAACACCATAGTCAATCTTGTAACATTTTCATTATCCCCCCCAAAAAACCCTGTATCTATCAACTATCACCCACTATTCCCCCACATCTCACCAGGCCCAGTGAACAACTAACCCACTTTCTGTCTTTAAAGCTTTATCTATTCTGGCCAGTTCATGTAGATGGAATCATCCAGTGTGTGATCTTTTGTGGGTAGTTTCTTTCATTTAGATTGTTTTCAAAGTTCATTAATATGCATGTGTTAGTCCTTTGTTTCTTTTTATTACTAAGAAGTATTTCATTGATGGGGCTGGGGATGTGGCTCAAGCGGTAGCACGCTCGCCTGGTATGCGTGCGGCCCGGGTTCGATCCTCAGCACCACATACAAAGATGTTGTGTCCGCCGAAAAAACTAAAATAAATAAATAAATAAATATTTAAAAAAAAAAAAAGAAGTATTTCATTGAATATATTCTATGACACTCTTGAGTTTACAAAATTACAGACATGGAGAACAGATTAATGGTTTCCAGGTGTTAGGGGTGGTGGTTTTAGTGGGTGGGTGCAATGTGACTATGGCTATGAAAGGTTAGCACAAGGCATCCTATGGTGGAACTGTTATGTATTTTAACTGCAGTGCTCATCATCCAAATCTACTTGTGATAAAACTGCGTAGAACTAAACACACAAATACACATAAATATATGCAAATCTGGTAAAATTTGAGTAAGGCCAGCAGACTTTAGCGGTACTGACTTTCTAATTAGGAGATAGTACTTCAGTTATGCGAGCGGTTGCCACTGGGGGAAAAATGGTTGAAACAGATATAGGAACTCCTTATGTTATTTTCTATGACTGCATGTGAATCTACAATTATCTAAAAATAAAAAAAATTAAAAATAATAATAGGTTGGGCATGGTGGCACATGCCTATAATCTCAGAGGCTCAGAAGACTGAGGCAGGAGGAAGTTCAAAGTCAGCAATCTAGTGAGATCCTATGCAACTTAGTGAGATCCTGTCTTAAAAATTTTTTTAAATAAAGGGATTGGTGATGTGGCTCAGTGTTTAAGCATCCCTGGGTCAATTCCTAGCACTACTACTATACTACTACTACTACTACTACTACTAATAATAATAATAATAATAATAATAAACAGATAAATTTAAAAATAACAATAGGAACTGGGGAGTGATTCAGGAATGGCACAGTAAGGACCTCTGAAAGTTCATTCTTCCATAAAAGTGACAAGAATGCTAGCAAGGATTGTCAAAGTCAGACTTTCATAACTCTGGAAATTAACAAAGACTTACAATAATTTGACTTCAAGAAAAATAGTTAAATCCTGGTAAGAATACTGAGTTTTATGGCATTCTAACTTAACCTGTCCCCATTCTCCTCTCCCTAACTCTAGGGTAGATTTTAAAATGAAGATGCCTGAAATCATGGAGATAATAACCAACAGTCTGGCAGCCACTAGAAGAAGCAGAATGTTGTTCCTCCTAAATCCTATTCCCAGATAACTGTCATATTGTGACCTTTAAGGTACCCAGAACATCTCACTCATAAAACTTGTCTTTCTCTGACTTCACTCAGAGGTCATTCATTGTGAACAGCATTTTCCCCAAAGATATCTGTAGAAAACAATCAGTGGCAATTGTTTAATATCACAACTTCCTGAGGCAGTGATAACAGCTGGGACAAAGAGCTAGCCATAAATACGTGAAAGGAAAAGCTAGGATATCAGATATTCCTAGCAGACTTTGAAATGTTTCTAGGAAAATGATGGCCACACATGCACATATAGGGCTGTTTGCCTCCCAGAAAATACCTGAGAAGGTTCTTAAAGCCATCTCTGACTAACCATTAACTAACTCTGTGTAAGCAGGAAGCGCAGATTAAGGCCAAGTTGTAAACTGCCTGTCTGAACTTTGAAGGCGTATCCCAGCAGGTGCACAAAACCCCTCAGCAAAGTTTGGTTCACTTACTGGTCCAAGCATTTAAGGAAATATCTGAATAATTGTTAACTACATGATAAGATAACCAAATAGATGTGCCAGCCTCCTAAGCCACTGGGATTACAGACATGCACCACCATACCCAGCTAGTATTTTATGTTATTTTTTTAGACATGGTTTCATTTAGTTATTCGAGTAAGTTTAAAATAGTTAATTAAAAGTTTTTCCATCATCTGGTTTCTTCAGAGACAATTTTATTGTGTACTGTTTGTTCTTTGTATGGACCATACTTTCTTGTTTCTTTGTATTTCTCCTAATTTTTCTTTGAAAAATTGCAAGTTTTATAGTGTGGTAAATTTGGAAATCAGATTTCTCTTTTTTTTTT
>NW_026000048.1:16588910-16597209 GCF_001458135.2 Marmota marmota marmota
AACACAGATTTTAGATAATTAATTCAGGAAATTCATTAACAAATAGCAACAGTAACAGCAATCCCTGGAAATTAAGAGAAATCTTGGGCTGGGGATGTGGCTCAAGCGGTAGCGCGCTCGCCTGGCATGCGTGCGGCCCGGGTTCGATCCTCAGCACCACATACCAACAAAGATGTTGTGTCTGCCGAAAACTAATAAATAAATATTAAAATTAAAAAAAAAAGAGAAATCTGATTTCCAAATTTACCACACTATAAAACTTGCAATTTTTCAAAGAAAAATTAGGAGAAATACAAAGAAACAAGAAAGTATGGTCCATACAAAGAACAAACAGTACACAATAAAATTGTCTCTGAAGAAACCAGATGATGGAAAAACTTTTAATTAACTATTTTAAACTTACTCGAATAACTAAATGAAACCATGTCTAAAAAAATAACATAAAATACTAGCTGGGTATGGTGGTGCATGTCTGTAATCGCAGTGGCTCAGGAGGCTGAGACAGGAGGATTTCGAGTTCAAAGCCAGCCTCAGCAATGGTGAGGCACTAAGCAACTCAGTGAGACCCTGTCTCCAAATATAACACAAAATAGGACTAGGGATGTGGCTCAGTGATCCAGTGCCCCTGAATTCAATCTTCAGTACCAAAAAGAAAAAAAAAACTAAAGAAAAGTATGACAATGATGTCTCAACAAATGAAGAACATCAATAAAAAAGTAGAAAGTATTAAAAGGAAGCAAATAGAAATTCTGGAGTAAAAAAGTACAAAAACTGAAGTGAAAATTCACTTCAGGTTCCATAGAAGATTTGAACTGGCAGAGGGATCTGAAAAATTGAAGATAGTTGATTTCAAATGATCTACTCTGAGGAACAGAAAGAAAAAAGAATGAAGGAAAATGAATAGAAGCTCAAAAATCTGTAGGATGCCACTGGACATACCAACATAGGAATTGTAAAACAAGAGGAGAGAGAAAGTGGGCAAAATGAATATGGGTGTTCCCAACTTACAGTGGTTCTTCCAATTATTTTTTGACTTTACAATGGTATGAAAGCAATGTGCACTCAGTAAAAACTGTCTTTTGAATACTGAATTTTAATCTTTTCTTAGGCTAGCAATATGTATTAGGATACTGTCTCATGATACTGGGAAGTTCTGTATTTTTATTTGCTAAATCTGACAACCCTACAATAAAGACTTTACATTTTAAAAATGGGAGCAAGAATTATTCTTTGTAGAAATGAGAATATCCCCATGTGCTTAGAACAAATTGTTCATACGTCAGAAGAATACAATTTGAGATATCATTATGAAACAAACTTTAACCATAACTATGATCTTATGTGAAAAAGATAATTAGATAAAGCTAATGAAGAATAATATGAACAGAAACCCAGTAAGCACTGCTTTTGAATATAAGTAAACACAAAGATTGTGAAGTGCAATTCTGTAATTAAATGGAAAAAGTGGTTGAGCTTCAAAATATTTTCTAGAGAGTGTGCAAAATTATTGTACCCTTTGCACATCTAAGTCTTCTTCAAAATGCTCTTATTCTGCATATTGAAGAATTGTCTTTAACCTTGCAGGACAAAGCTTGAGAAAAATTTGAATTGTCTGTGACATGTCCTATGACAACTGAGGAGAACATATAAGCAAATTATATTTCTTGGCTGTATTTATTCAAAATATCAATGAGAATTGTTATTTGACTGAAGAACTGTTGGATATAGGATTCATCATGGTACCCCATTAGAAACTGACTTGTTTTAAAAAATCATGGATGGTTTAATACATACTGATCCAAACAAATCTGTCATCTCGGACAAAAAAAAAATGAAACCAAGGATTTGCATTAATAGCATGTCTCTTACCATGAGGGTTCACACATGGTGAAGCACAGAATGCTTCCTGGAAGTAGTGACTTACTTCTATACCTCAACACTCTCTCATGACTGGAACATGAACAGTTCTCCAGTTTATTTGATTGTTTTTGTCTTGGGGATTGACCCATAATTTAGGTTGTTGCCCTCAGAGAGGAAAAAATGGTTTTTGTTTTTAAATTCAACAATATTTATTGGAAACTTACTATAGGCTAGGCACTATTTGGGGGATGTAAAAGACCAAGTCCCCATTATTATGGAACTTGCATTCTAGTGAGTGGATTGGACAATACATGAATAATGAATAAACAATTAAAACAACCAGAAGTAGTGTTGTGGCAGAAAATTTTACAAGGTAGTGAAAGAGAACAATTGGATGCCCTTTTAGGTTAGGTCATTAGGATGAGCATATCTGAGATGGTGAAGTTTGAGTACAGACCTGAATGAAAGGAGAAGCCAGCCAGGCAAAGATCTGGAAGGAGAGCTTCGGAGCAGAGAGAGTGGCGAGCAATGAGCTGAGCTCTGTGCATTCTGAAGGAAGAAACCAGCCCAGCAAGAGGGAGGATGGTATGAGGTGAGGTTGTAGTTAGGTAAAAACCAAAAGAAATTTATCTGAAGTGTAAGGAAGAGCCATGGGACTTTTAAATTAAAAGTTACATAAATAAACATACTTCATATATTCCGTAAAGGTGAAGCTGGTATTCTAACAATGAGGAAAAAGTAAACATTTTGAAAGTAGTTAAAGTAAGCAAGGAACAATTTTTTTTGTTTTGCTTTTGTTTTACATAAACTAACCTTAAACTAACATCTTAAATATTATAACAGGAAATATTTGTTAAGCCAAGATTTTCCCCTAGAATAAAGAATCTGACTTTTCATTGAGACAGATATAATTAAAAATGATGTCTTATTTTGAAATCTGACTTAACATTTAACGATAAAGTGAAAATATGATTCTAATTTTTATTTATTTGGATACTTAAGAGTTTCTTTTTTTGTTTTTGTTTTGTTTTGTTTAAGATGGGGTATTGCTATGCTGCCCAGGCTGGTCTTAAACTGATGAACTCCTGGGTTCATATAACTTTTCTGCATAAGCACCTGAAAAGCTGCTACTTAAGGTTTACACAACTGCACCCAGCTACATACTTGTATTCATGGCTATCATACATGAGAAAGATTCTTCACGAAGACATAGATCTCAATAGAAGAAGTGTTTGGTTGGCTCTGCCACCTAGCCATAGGCTCATTTTCAGTTCCATTCAGCAACGGCACAAAGGTTTTAGCTAATATTTAATTTAGTAATTTTCCATCCCTCCTGACATTGCATAATTATTTTTTACAAACTAATTGAAAAGTGAGGCCTTTAAAAGATCTTTTTAATTAATGGATTTTAGAAGATTTTAAGCAAACTTTTAAAAACCCAGAAAAAAAGTTTTTATTAGGGATACATATCATTTTTGGCAAAGAAACAAAAAAATCATGGAATATTGAAATGTTTTCAAATATTCATGTCCATGGGTGGCTCTCTGTATGGTTTGTGCTTCTTTCTCATTCATTGTTAAAATATTGGTTTTAACCTTTAAAAGTCTCCATGGTGTTTTCAAATTTTTAAGAAAAACAAATTAGAATTTCTTCTTTTAAAAAGTGGCATTTTACTGATCATCATTATCATCATAAATAGAAATCAGAAAATTTTAATCCAAAGAAAGGCACCCCAATGATGTGAAAACAAAAATATTAGAAATCTTTAAAATGGTTACAATTTTAACTCAGTCTAGTTTCATACGTATTTTGTGTTTTCTTATAAGAAAGAATTCACATTTTACAAGCATTTCTTTCAGTATGGGATTAAAACATGGCATTGAAATGGAATTATACTTCAGGTAAAATTCAGTAATATCAACAGACAATATTTGGAATATGGTTAGACAAGTGGTGGAACATGATATTGCCTAACCTCTGAAGAGTATGTGTCAGTATCCATGAATATTATATTTTTCTATTTTGCTCATCAGAACCAAGTTTTGAAATACATTTTCAAGTTAATAGTTAAAATTTTGGCTTGGAATATAGGCTTGTCATTTAATAGTTAAAACTGTGTCTTGGAACATGGGCCTGTCATTTATACATCTACACCGGTATCCAGAAGAGTAAGGAATAACAATGTAAATGTAAATGAAGAAAATTTTTATGTGACTCTTCTTGCCTGATAAATGGTTGCAGATGACATCAACTTTGATGGAATATTTCTGGTTCTGACATCTTTATATTATCTCTTCTGGACGCTTAATGAATAAGCTCCTTGTATTTTAAATCAGTTTTGTAATTCTCTGTATGATTTCTTTTTTAGTCCAAAAGAATGAATACTGTTTCTTTATGTTCCAGTATTTGTTCTACATTTATGTTTTATTTTTCTTAACGTTTGTGTTATGGTGTTGGAAGCATGGCTTAGTAGTAGAGCACTTGTCTTGTGTGTGCAAAGCTATAGATTTGATCCCCAACACTGCAAATAAAAAGAAACAAGAAAATTTTGCCCAAGGAATGGTACTGTCAGAGTACACTTATGAAGGGCTGGTTGAAACCAGTGTGGGACTGGTTACTTGACTGAGTCTAGTTTATATGAAAGATGAAGATTTGAGGAGATGTACCAATGTGTCTAATACAGGTTATCATGTATGAAAGTGAAAATTTATATTTAGAACACGTGGTGGCTAAGAACGGTCAAAGACATACTTGATTCTATCCATTCACATTAAAATAAAATTTTTAAAAAAGCAAATCAACAACAGAAAAAATCCTCTCTCTTTACATCTCTCTCCATTAACAATGTAGTAGAGGGTAGGTCATAGAATGTTCTTTAGTGTGCCTCTAAATAAACCCTTAACACTAGCCTTTTTATAACTTTTTTTTTCACTTTATTTTTGCTTTCAATATTTATTTCAATATGATTTCATCTGGATAAAAATGCTCTTTTGATGAACATATGGTGGTCTCTGGCTCAATTTTGCAGTCCATGGTATCAGTCCTGGCACCAGGGACTGACAGTAGAGATAGTGACCAGGTTTGGGTGAGCAGTCAAGGAAAAGAACAGTAGTAGTTCTTGCCAGATCACTGTGACATCTTCATTCTCCTCCAGCTCTCATTTGAAATAGTGGCATCATTATAATTGATTCAGGGAAATGTGGTCTGAACAGGTACTTAGGAGCAGGAAGAGGGCAGAGAAAGTAAGCCAAAGAGGGATAAAATGTGGTTATTTTCCTATACCACAGATACCTGGATTTTAAAACTCTCCATTTGGGTTTCATCAAGTTACAAGTCATAAATAATCAAATTTCCTGAAATTTCACAAGTCAAGACTTACACATGTTGGACCAAATTTTCACCAAAGTGATTCTTATTGCCCATTACCAATCGTTTGTTGTACTGAGAGTTTTGCTTACTGTGTTATTCACAACTCTGGTACTTTACAAAGAAATCCACTGCTATCACGTTCTTAAAAGGAATAATTTATAATTTGTATGCTTATCAGTAATTTTCATTCTACACTTCTAAAATTAACAAATGGCAAACCATTACTCAAAACAAGAATCAGTGAGCTCAGCTTTCAAAGGAGAAGAATATTTGAAGTTAATATATGAGTTAATCTTATTAACAAAAAAATGAGCTAAAATACTTAGGAAGTCATTGGTCAAAAGACAGCCCTGTACTAAAATCATAAGGCAATCATAGACAAAGACTAGATTATAGACAAAGACTAGATTAGCATTTCAAAAATTCAATTCTATTTTTCTTCCTTATGAGCAAATTTATGAAGGGAGAAAGGAAAAGGAGAGGAATATTTTCCATTCAAGTATCTAAAAACTACAGTAAAGGAAGGGTATCTGGTTCATGGTAACATATACAGTTTTCTCTTATAAACATGATTTTCCTTAAATGTACAGGTTTAGGTTAGAATCAATATCTCTTAATTTGAAATTATTGAAGTTCTAACAACAATGAACTATGTTCACCCATGATAATTCCTTTAGAATGCTAAAAATATCCTTTGCCTATGAAAATGTTGTTTGCCCCCTGGTGGTGAAATTATTATTATTATTATTTTATGCTAAAAAATTTAAATTATGGAGTCTTGGCCCTAAAATCCTTTCTGTGGTAAGAAAAAATAGAGCATTAGGGCTGGGGGTGCGGCTCAGTGGTGGAACACTTGCCTAGCATGTGTGAGGCACTGGGTTTGATCCTCAGCACCACATTAAAAAAATAAAATAAAGGTATTGTGTCCATCTACAACTAATAAAAAATTATATATATATATATATATATATATACATACATACATACATACATATATATATTTTTTTAAATAGAGCATTTTATATTGGAGGTATAGAGAGATGAAGTTGAACCATGTGGCTTGGTAAAATGGGCATGATACAAGTCATGCTTGGGACAGCCCATTTAAATTTCTCATATCTTACCAGTTGAAACTAAGCTTTCCTTAGTCCATTTCTATTTGTTTCCATGTTGGTCATATTGTTAATTTAGTATTGTAAAGAATGCTGCCTCCTTTTAGTAAATCTCATAATAAGCATTTACAAGTCTTGGAATTTCTATACATAACCTAATGCCTTATCTGAGGCCTGTTGATTGAAGTAAACACTGACTCTGTACTGTTTTCTTTTGAGTTCCAATTTGGCATCACAAATAATATTAGGACTCAGTGGCAGAATGCCAAAACCAAGCTGTTCAGCCTAAAAGAATAGATGATGAAGAGGTCTGTTAAATTTTTCTTTTGCAGACTAATTGGAGCCTTCATATGAAGAAAATACAACAATTGCTGTGCTCAGACTGAATGGAAGAATCTGTAGGAGAAAATATCCAGGTTGGCTAAAAGGAGAAAATTTTTAAGTGATTCAAGTAAGTTACTACAAACCTTAGAAAAACTAATGATAACTCTCAAAATGTAGAAGATGTTAGAAGAAGTTTAAACATGGATTTTATTGTTATGTGTTACAATAAATGTTGTAAAGTCCACGAGAAGCAGAAAACAAGCAATGTGAAAATACAGAGCTACTTTACACAACAAAAAAATCACTGCATCTTCAGGGACTCAATAGTTGAATGTGAGTATTTCCCTTTCCTTTGTTGGCTACATGCTCTTAATTCAGTATCTACTGTTTAAACTTAATCTGAATCTGGCAGGAAAAATCATGGATAATGTGTTTTTATGGAACTAGAACAAAAAAATTAAATCAGTTTTAAAATTAAATCAGTCATTATTTCATAGAGTTTTGTCTTTCACCATCCTGGACAAGAAAGTGGATGGATACATCTCTGGTGTAGTGAACAATCACAGCCTATGTGATGTCTTTGAAGTCAACATTGAAACATTTATAAATTGATAAATTTTCCTTATGGAAACCTTAATGCAATGTAGGTGGAGATTTCCTGTAGTATGATATTAACATTTAAATAGCTGTTACTATGTACTAGGCAGTAATTATCTTACCCACTTTCCAAAATACTCTTATGATTTTGAAACACGGTAGTATTATCTTAATTTTAGAAATGTGAAAGCCAAAACAGAGATCCCTTAACTAGTAGAGCCAGGATTCAAATTTAATCAATCTGCCTCTAGAATCTGTGTTCTTATGCATTGTGAGATTATTTGAGTTAGTACATTATTCAGAGAAGTGAAAACCATAGTGTCAACATGTTAGAAATAAATGTATTATTTATAACAGAGAACATCTGTATTTATTTATGAAGACCTTCAAAATGATTAAAATTCAATACTGCAATTCAAAGAGGATTATTTTCCAAGGAGGCGCTTCCCCAAAACAATGTTTTTCTAACCTTTGTCAACTCAATATAAGTTTGTGAATGGTGTTTGAGTAAATAAATTACTGACTGAAAATAATGTTCCATTAAAGAACAATCATATCTTAGAACCACGATTCCATATATTTGCGAAACAGCCATACAGAGATTAATGAGAACATTTCAAGATTTAATGAGAGGCAGATGTTCTAAGTCACAGAATGAATAGGCCACTTATGGTTATTTTAAGAGAGATTTGGATTTTAGCTAGAACAGGTATATCACATTCAACTTGGATATAGTTAAATTTGATCTTACTGAAAAGTGAGGGCTAGACTACTAAATGGTTTATGTAAACCTCTTTTGGGGGCCAAAAAGGTGCATTGGTACATGCTGGCTTGGGAGGCTGAGGCAGGAGGATAGCAAGTTCAAAGCCAGCCTCAGCAAAAGTGAGGCACTAAGTAACTTAGTGAGACCCTGTCTCTAATAAAATACAAAAATTGGGTTGGGGATGTGGCTCAATGGTTGAGTGCCCTGAGTTCAATCCCTGGTTACCACCCCACCATACACCAAAAAAAAAAAAAAAAAAAAAAAAAAAAAAAAA
>NW_026000048.1:16597233-16603656 GCF_001458135.2 Marmota marmota marmota
AAAAAAAAAAAAAAAAAAAAGAAAGAAAGAAAGATAGATAGATACCTCTTTGGGTCCTACTTATCTGTTAAATTACCAGTACTCTTTTGCATTAACCCATGCAGAGTTGTGGTTATTATAATATTCAAGTTCTTATGAGATCAGAATGCCCCTCATTACATTTATGTGAGTTACCCATTCAACAGCTTGGATTCTTCTCTTTTCACTGCCAATGGCTTATTCTCCTAATGCATCTTCACCACACAATATCTTGATCGCACCTTGAACTTTCCCAATGCCATAACCTACAAAATATGAAATATAAAAAATTCCATTACTGCATGAGAGTAGATTTGCTCCCAGCTCACTTGCATAGGCACCATGTGGAAAACAATTAGATGCCCTCATTGAAACCCTCAACTCAGGTTTATGGTTATTTATGTAATTCCTCATACTTAACTGACTGTAACTCCTTAAATTGACTTAGCTCATTAATTGTCTACCTTCCTTCTTCAAGACATTAAAGGGTATAAATGGTCTTTGAAGTTACTGCCTCCACTAAATTCCACAACCTTTTTCTACAGTTTAATTATGATAGATGCTTAAGTTTGTTTTGTTGTGTTTATCCTACTTTAGGTTTGCTGAGCTTACTCTGTGTGGCTGATTTTTTCTTTCTCTTTTTCAAATAGCTCTTAGTGAGAAATATTGGACATACCACACAATTCATCCATTTTTAAATAAACCAATATCTTTTAGTTTCTGTACAAAAGTTATGCAACCATCACCACAGTCTAATTTTAGAACACTTTCATAACCCTCAAAATAAATCCCTTCCCTATTTGTAATCAATCTGTAACTTCCCCTACCACCAACCCTAAGTAACCACTAATCTACTTTCTAAGTTTGACTATTCTGAACATTTCATTTAAATGGAATCATATAATATGTGATCTTTTGTGACTGGCTTTTTTCACTTGGTATAATTTTTTCAAGGCTCATCTGTGGCAAAGCATTTCGTTTTATTGCTGAATAATAATCAATCGGAATAATAACAATCCTATTATATGAATATAATATTTTGTTTATCTGTTTATTAGCTAATGGGTATTTATTTGGGTTATTTTCAACCTTTGGTTATTGTAAATAATGTTGTTATAAACATTTGTGTAAAAGTTTTTGTGTGGTCATATATTTTCCTTTCCTTGAAAAAGGAATTGTTGGGTTATATAGTAACTATATACTTAGCTTTTTGAGACACTGCCAAACCATATTCCAAAGGTGCTGCCACATTTTGCATTCCCACCATGTAGGAAGGTTCCATTTTCACCACGTGTTCACTGACACTTTTTATTGTCTTTTTTTTATAGCCATTCTAATGGATGTAAACTGGTATCTCACTGTAGTTTTGTCTTATGTTTTCCTAATGACTAAAGATGTTGATCATAGTTTTGTAATTATCAGCCATTTGTATATCTTCTTTGAAGAAATATCTATTCAAATTCTCATTTAAAAAATGAAGTTATTTGTCTTTTTGTTGTAAGGATTCTTTATATATTCTGGGTGTAAGTACCTGATTAGGTAGGTGATTTACAAACATTTTGTCAATTATCTTTTCCTTTCCTTGATAGTACTGACTGTAACACAAACATTTTAAATTTCTTTGTGGTTCGGTTTATCTTTTTTTAAAAATTGTATCATTTATGAACTTGGTGTCATATCTAAGGAATTGTTGGCTAACCCAAGGTCACTGAGATTTACTTCTGTTTTCTCTTATAAGAGCTTTATAGTTTTAACTCTTACATTGAGGTCTATGATTAATTTTAAGTTATTTTTTTTAACCTGTTGTTTTGTGTCTTTCATTCCGTCTATGATTCTTGGCTATTCCCTTTTGAACTATTGCTTCTGCCTCATTCTCTCTTACCTCTTTTTCTAGGACTCCAGTTATACCTATGTTGGATTATATGTTGAGCACTTTTTAAAACTCTATTCTGTTCTCTCCATTCTTTTTTCTTTCTGTGCTTCAGTTTAGGTGTTTCTGCATTTCAACTTTAGGTATTCTGTTGTTTTCACTCATTGAATTCTTGATTTCAGATACTATATTTTTAAATTTTGAATTTTTCCATTGATTCTTTTTATGGATTCTAATAAAATTCTTGCCGCAGTCCGGCTGGCTGCAGCAAAATAACAGGGGGGTGACGAATAACTTGTGTACGTTGATACAGCAGGAGTAGGAGCCGTTTATTGTAGGACAGGAGCGGTATTTATACATTCCACACAGCTTATCTAATTAGCATAAACTAGATACATCAGTCAACCAATAAGAAATCTCCACACTTAATGGCTTGCTGGCATTACTTCACAAACCACTCCCTCTGGCATTTTGCCAGGCGCCATCCAGACTTGTTTACAGACTCTAACAAATTCTGTCCCTTTTAATCCATTTGTCCATTTTTTCTTCAATTTTACAATCTATTGCTTTACTCCATGTTAGTTATTTTACAGTTCTTAAAGTCAGACTCCAGTTGATCTGACTTATCTGTGGGTCATCTGTTATCTGTTTTTTCTCCTCATTATTGGACAAAATTTTCCTGTTCTTTTCATGTCTCATAATTTTTTACATTCCACATTTTTAAATAAAAAACTATAGACAATATAGGTATTATTTCTCTGTAGAAATGGAAAGAGACAAATGGGTTGAAAGTCTGTTTACCTCAGTTCAATTAGGGATGCAGTGGGTTGGGACTGGGTTGCAGTAAGACTTTATCTACTTGTGGTTTCTCTCTATTCTTCATATGTGATTCCTCTGAGATTTCAATTGAGAACCAGGAAGGTGACTGTCTCCTCTGTTCCAGAGATTCAGTTCTGTCTTTGAGAGGTTTTAAACTTTGTTAGCCTCCTATTCATACAACTTCAAAAATAATTGCAAATGTCTTGAGTGGAGAGAATACCTGTGTATTTGAGACAGATTCTTCCTTCTGGTAGAGTTAGTTCTACATGCTGGTAGAATGTGGGGTGATTTTATTCTAGTTATTAGGCCCAGCCTCTTAACTTCCTCACCAAATGTCTTGTGGGAAAACTGGTTGTATGTTTGGGCCTTCCTATGTTTCCAATCCATTACACAACTCACATGACTATGAATGTTTTTCTGGTTTCTTTTTTTTTCTACCCAGAACAAGCTTGATGGGACAGGGGCCAGAATTGGTGGATGTGACAGGTGAAGAAAACAGCTCATGGTGATCAGTTCATTAAGTTTAGGCATTAGCAAAAGAAGAGTCACTCAATGCATAGTTCCTTGTGGCATAATGACTAAGTATGTGAAGATGCCAAACTAAGAGTTTATAACATGAATGTCACTGTGATTTTGGCAGGGTCCTGGTCCAGCAAGTACATCATCTCAGAGTGGACTAGTGTTATTTTACCTGAGGAAAATGAATCTTCAAGAGCAATACCTTATGTCAGTGAGAAGCACTATACTGAAGAGATGTCAATTCTGTGTCTGCTTAGCCCTAAAAAGGGATGGTCTCTGTGTAGATAGAATACATCCCTGGCATCTCTTTGACAATATAAGGTTACAGATCAAGAGGGAAATAATAGCTCCCAAAAGATCAGGGTAAGATTCCTGGATTTGTGGCAATATGGTACCAGTTTCAAATGTTATGTTGCATTTCATCTGATGATTAAATAAGAAAATATGGATGCTAGGATGTTACATAAAAGTAATGCTTAACACCATAGTTTTCAGATTATTTTGATGTTTATTTAGGGACTTGGTGAAGATGACTTTTCCTTTAAGAAAACTGATATATCACAAGAAAAAAAAAACCCTAAAAATCATAGTAAGGAAAATGTGGTAGCAGGTATTTGCAGGATTCAATTCAGCTAATTGGTTACTGTCAGGTACTATACATTATGCTCAGTACTGGAGATACACAGACAAGGTAGTATCTCTTACTATGAATTAAATGTTGTGTCCTCCTGAAAGTCATATGCTGAAGCCCTAATCTCCAATGACATGGAATTTGGAGGTGGGGTTCTTGGATGGTTTAGAGGAGTTTATGAAGAATTAGTGCCTTTTTATATGAAATATGTGATGTCTCTGTACCCCTCACTCTTCCTGGCCATGTGGGGATATAACAAGAAGGCAGCCAACTGAGAAACAGGGGCTCTTTACCACAACCTGGGCATGCTGGCACCATGACCTGGGACTTCTCAAATTTCAGAACTGTATGAAATACTGTTGTGTAAGTCACTCAGTCTAAAGTATTTTGTTATAGCAGCTACAGCAGACTTAGACACTCCTGTTCTGGCATTTTTGAAAGGCCAACTTCATGATAGATTAAAATGTGGTGAATCCAAGCCTATGTATTATTTTAAAGCAAGATATACTTGCATTTGTCTATAACATTTAAAAATATTTTCAAACTCTGTGCTAAGTCCTAAGATTTACAACCTAATAGTCTTTAACTTTTATCAAACATAATATATTCTTACTATGAAAGCAAAAGTAGGTTTATAATCATCCTGTTGAGGATAGCACAGTGGCACATGCCTGTAATTCCAGCAGCTCAGGAGGCAGAGGTCATGAGTTCAAAGCCAGCCTCAGTAAAAGCAAGGCACTAAGCAACTCAGTGAGATGTCTCTAGATAAAATACAAAATAGGGCTGGGGATGTGGCTCAGTGCTCAAGTGCCCCTGAGTTCAGTCCCCAATACCTAATAATAATAATAACAACAGCAACAACAACAACTATAACAACAACCCTGTTGAGCTCGATTTAAAAGGCCAGACCCAAGAAGTGAAAAAGCAAGAGGCCAAATTTATCTAACTCAAGCACTTCAACTTAGGCAAGCATTTTTGTTTGTTTGCACTTACTTTTTCGATAACAGTAGGAAATGAGAGAGGAGATGCCACAGCCCGGCTGGCTGGGCAAAATAACCGGGGGTGACGAATAACTTGTGTAGGTTGATACAGCAGGAGTGGAAGCCCTTTATTGCAGGACAGGAGCAGTATTTATACATTCCACACAGCTTATCTAATTAGCATAAACTAGATACATCAGTCAACCAATCAGGAATCTCTACACCTAATGGCTCGGTTTTGTTACTTCTCAAACCACTCCCTCTGACATTTTGCCAGGCACCATCCAGACTTGTTTACGAACTTTAACATTCCCCTGGCAAAATGCCAGGTGTTATTTTGACTTGTTTACAGACTCTAACAGGAGAAATGTGAGAAAGGTAAAATGAAATAAAGTTTACATAAGAGAACAATCGTGGTGGAGGAAAAATATTTAAAAGGCATTGAACAGAAACAACACAAGACCAGAAGGTGAGACATTGTTATGGAAAAAAAGAGGTTTTTAGCCCTAGGTGTCTTTCTTTTCTCAATCAAGAAAAGAACCCCAAAGTGGATAAACTACACTTCTGAGACTATGATTGAGTCACCATTGTGAATTCTTCTAATTGCCTATTTTATGGTGTTATGCTGGTAAATATTAATTCATAATTCGAGCTATACTTTTTTGTCTTGGTTAGGATTCCTTTTCTGTTTCTTCTCTCAAAAAGATACCCTAAGGCTGGTGTCGTGGCGCACATCTGCGATCCTAGCAGCTGTGGAGGCTGAGGCAGGAGGATGGCAGATTGGAAGCTACCTCAGCAACTTAGTGAGACTCTAAGCAAGTCAAGGAGACCGGTTTAAAAAAAAAAAAAGAAAAAGAAAAGGAAAGAAAAGAAAAAGACTGGGGATGAAACAACAACAACAAAACTGTAGACTGCTGACTACGTCTGTTTCCTGTTTTAGGTATTGGTTCAATTCTTCCTACCTGTCCTGTATGGAATAAAAGCTACAAAATCGATATATCAGGCTTCATTCATGCTTTTAGTGTTCAATAGGGGAGGGCAAAACGGAAACCTACAGGTGGGATCTTCCTGATGGGTGCGTGATGTCTAACCGTCCAGTCTTTTAAAAACCCTGTGTAAACACACTTTACAGTTCCTAGCTGAGCGCGAGAGCGAGCACCAGAGACAACTCTCAGAGGCCTAGATCTGGGGCGCTTAGCGTCCTTACTTCCGGCCCCGCCCCTCCCCGCAGTTGCTAGGAAACGTGATGTCACCGGAAGCGAGGCCTGCGATAGGCTGAGGCGAGGGGAAGCCTCTCCCCCTCTGAAACCTCGGCGCCCTGGCGCTGGCTCTCCAGCTGTTTGTAGGCCTGGGGGTGAGGGTCCCCGGAAGGGAGAGCCGGCTGCGGCCCCGTCCGCGCACCGGCGGGTCCGGCCGTCTGCTCCCACAGTCCCAGAGCTCCAGCTGGCGCCGGCCGCCTGGCTGGTGACTCTCCAGAGGCTGCCGCTCTTCTGACTGACAGGCACCGCTCCCACAGCCGGAGCTGCCCGCCACGTCTTGGGTCTCGGCCGACGGCACTGCGTGGCGGGTGACCTTTCTGAGCCCAG
>NW_026000048.1:16603870-16674397 GCF_001458135.2 Marmota marmota marmota
GCCGGCGCGCGGCTGGGAGAGCGGCGATCTAGAGTTGTTTGACTTGGTGGAGGAGGTGCAGCTCAACTTCTACCAGTTCCTCGGGGTGCAGCAGGTAAGAGCGAAAGCGCGCGGGTCCGGGCGGACAGGCGCGCGGAGGCGGACTCTGATCCTGTTCCTCCGAGGGAGCCCGGTACCGGGGGCTGGATGTGCTCACTCCGGGCTCTGCTGCCATCCTCAGCCCGATTCACCGGCGTCTCCTCGTAACTGTAGCTTGGCAAGGGTTTCGTTCACTTTCCCAGTTTCTCACCCTCGCTCCAACTTCTCAAGTTCCGGTCTCAGTGACAGGCTGGACGGTGGTGATACCTCCTCTTTGCTTTGGCATTCTAGGTATGATCCTCTCCCCGCCCCCATTCCCACAGGAGGAAGAAGGAAAAGTGGTGCGGGTAGAGGTTTTTATTCTTATCTCATCTGCCTCCTTTCCTCTTCCTTTCTGAGAAACACAGGCTCGCATTTTGGCCAGTGTTTGTATTGCAGAAGTGTATTTTTTGTTGTTGTTTGTTTTATTTTGCACTGTACTTTGTAATCTTTTCCGCCTGTTGGATAGGGGTTCATATCACAGTTTAGAAATCTGGAGGAATTGAAGCCTCCACCAGGTTGGTCCTGGGACTCACAGGAGAAGCCATGAAACTTTCAAGGCAGTAGATTACTTGGGGTGCTGCTGGAAGAGATGCCCAACTATTAACGCGGAATCTGTTACTTTGTCTTTCCTTTGGTTTAGCTTGAGAAGTTAACTTGTGAAATCCGTTTGTTGCCCTTTATTTCTACCATCTAAGGTGGTAGAGTGAAGGTAATTATTCAGTCTACATGAAACTTTGTGCCAAGAAAAAGATGACTTTTCACTGACTTCAGAATTGTGGAGAGAGAAAGAATTTCACACAATCTCCTTTTAGTCCTTTATACAATGCTTTAAATAGTTATGCGAGCAGGGGGAAAAAAGGAAATTTACCAACAGTTGTCATTCAAGATGAACTTAACATAACTAGATGAAATGCACATTCCCTCCCTAGATTACTAAAAGTTTGGGTGAACTGTTGAACTTTTAAATGGAAATTTAATTTTTCATTTAAATCAAACAATTAAATGGAAATTTAATTTTTCAGCATTGCATTTTCATCCCATTATTGAATCTAAAATTGCTAGGTTGCCATGGCACCATGAGTTTAACAATTTTTATTTTTTATTTTTTATTTATTTATTTTTTTAAATATTTATTTATTTATTTATTTAGTTTTCGGCAGGCACAACATCTTTGTTTGTATGTGGTGCTGAGGATCAAACCCGGGCCGCACGCATGCCAGGCGAGCGCGCTACCGCTTGAGCCACATCCCCAGCCCAACAATTTTTATTTTTGAGAGTTATAAAGAACAAGTATTTTACTCTTAAAATTCTAATCTGCAACAATTTTGTAATACTATGAAGTGTCATCTGGTGCCATTTCCTGCTCCAAAATATTTGTCATTTTAAAGTAAATGACGATGCCATATGTGTAACAATAATTAGTTAAGCTAAGTTTGAAGACTAATTTTTGAGAAGTCCTTTAATATAGAGAATAATTATTTAGAATTTATTGGTAAATTCTGTAGCTTATACATAACCTAATTTTAAAAAATCTTGAAGATGCTTTCCAGTTATTCTTGGAGATTAAGGTATACAAAATTTTAGTAGTAGGAGCTTAAAATTTCCAACTGTGTAATCCAGCATTGCATGTGCACTCTCATAATTTTCATTTATAATTTCATGCAGCTTAATTTTCAGTTACTTCAGCAGTATGAACAACCAGAGCACTTGAATGTATGAGCAAACATGGGGAAGTAAAGAAGCATTGATAATGGAAAAGATTCTTTGTCGAGGTAGAATTGAAAAGAATAATTTAGAAAATTATTTTAATTTGTGTTTCTCTCTCCAACTATGTTGAAATTGGACAGAAAGTGAGAAGGAACTTTTAATCAGAGAAATTGATTAGAACAAATTCCTTATTTGAATTAACTTTTCTTTTTCTTTTTAATTTGTTTTAATTAGTTACACATGACAGTACAACGACCTTTGACATACGTTTGAATCAGATGGGATATAATATCTCATTTTTCTGATTATACAGGTTGCAGAATCACATTGGTCATGCATTCACATATATACACACAGTAATAATAATGTCTTAACTTTTCTTGGAAATCTTTCAGGGACCAGACATTTGGTAGAGACAAATGCAGCCTGTTTAAGGTCTTTAATGTATAACTTTCAAGCCTTAGCTAAGAGGTCTCTTGGTAACTACACAGACATTTGGGAACAGGACAAAGTAGATAGGATAGTGGAGACTTGATTCTATGCACTTACCAATCTTCAACAGAGATTTATTTGGTGCCTGCTGAATTTTTAAACTCTAAGAGTAGTCCTTTATATAAAGCAGTACTCCTGACTTCATGAAACTTAGGAAAACACTTAGTAAGAATGAAAAACAGGTAAATATTAAGTATATGGTCAGAGAAGGTAAGTCTAGATTTGAGGGACTTTTATAACAAACTACCATAAATTGGATAGCTTTCAACAACAGACATTTTTCATAGTTCTGGAGGCTGGGAAGTGGAAGACCAAGGTGCTGGCAGATTCTGTGTCTGATGAACGCCTTCTGGTTTATAGATGGCACCTTCTTATTGTGCCCTTACATCACTAAGATGTGAGGCAGTTCTTTAGGACTTCTTTTATAAGTAAGTGCACTAATCCCATGCATAAGGGCTCCAACCTTATGGCCTAATCACCCTTCATATGCCACTTCATAGTAATATATTGGAAGTTAGGTTTCAACAGAGGAATTTTGGAGGGATTCAGCTATTCAGAACATAGCATTGCTGGTGGTGCATTCAAGGGAGAGCAGAGATAAGTGCAAAGGCCTTGAGGCAGGAGCTTGCTTAGTGTTTTGGGAACAGCAAGGCAGCCATTGTGGCTGGAGCAGAGTGATGGAGGAGAACAGTAAGAGGAGAGGAGATCAGAGTCATAAGTGGTAGAAGAAGATCATGTAGGGCCTTATAGGCCACTATAAAGATTTTGGCTTTTACTTATAAGTAAGTTGTGGGCCCAATTGAGTGGGGTGACATTGAAAAGAAGAGATGTGTGAGTTGAGTTAAATTTTAAAATGAGCACTTTATTGTGTTCAAGATAGTCTATAAGGTGCCAAATTACTTGGAGGAATAAGGAATAATTGTGATATAGAATGTAGAATAGACATGGGTGGTACAAGTGGTCAGATTCTGGATTTAATGTGAACAAAGAAGTGACAGATTTTCCTGATGGTTTGAAAGTGGGATGTGTGTGTGTGTGTGTGTGTGTGTGTGTGTGTGTGTGAGAGAGAGAGAGAGAGAGAGAGAGAGAGAGAGAGAGAGAGAACAATTGAAGTCAGTTCTAAGATTTTGGCTTCAATAACCTGAAGGATGCAGTTGCCATTTATTGAGTTGGGGAAGTATGGAATAGAAATCTAGTTGAGGGAAAATCAGGAATTTGGGGTTTGAACATGCCAAATTTATTGTGTCTGTTAAGCATTGAAGTGGAGATGGCATATAACTATTTGGTTTTTTAGGTCTGGAGTTCAAGCATGAAAGTTTATGTTTTAGTCAGGTTTTTTTTTTTTTTCTTTCTGCTATGACTAAAAGGACCCAACCAGAACAACTGTAGACGAAAAGAGGTTTATTCGAGGGCTCATGGTTTCAGAGGTCTTAATCCATAGACAGCAGGTTCTATTCCTCATAGCTTCAGGTGAGGCTGAACATCCTTGTGGGACAGTGTGGTGGAAGGAAGCAGCTCATATCATGATCAGAAAGCAGAGAGAGACTCCACTCTCCAGAAACAAATATATACACCAAAGCCATACCCCAATTCCCACCTCCTTCATCCACACCCTACCACTTTGGTTACCACTTAGTTAATCCCTATCAGGGGATTAATTCATTGATTGAGTTAAGACTCTCACAACCCAATAGTTTTTCCTCTGAACCTTCTTGCGTTGTCTCACATATGAGCTTTTGGGGGATACCTTACATCCAAACCATAATAGTTTGGGCCAGAAATATTAATTACTTAGAAGATAATTGGAAACCATATAACTGGATGAGTTCACACAAGAGAATGAATGCAAAAGAGAAGAGGTCTGGGAGCTAAGCTTTGGGGATCCAAATGTTGTCAGGTAAATCAAGAGGGACCAGCAAAGAAGATGGGAAGGAGCAACTAGTGAGACAGAAGGCAAACCAAGGAAGGTGCTGTCTTTCAAATCAAGTGGAGACAGTATCCCAAAGAGGAGAAACTGATTAGCTGGTTAAAAATGATGATGATAATTCAAATAAGATGATTCTGACAATTGTTTGGATTTAACAGTGTGGAGGTCTTTGGCTTCCTCAGCAAAGAGCTATTTCAGTAAATTAGTGAGATCAGTAATCTGGTTAGATTGGGTTCAGGAGAGAATGAAGAGGAAGAATTGGAGATAATTAATGTAGAAAATTGGACAGTAGTGAATAACCATGGTGTCTTCTTTTAATCCCTTAATCCACCAGGTTTTAGTGTTCTCATTCACTCGTGAAGCTCTATAATTTAAATAACCAATGGCTTCTAGAACTTGGACCAGGCCACCTGCTGGCTTTATGACCTTGGGCAAGTTAGTTGCCTCATTTACAACAGATAATTATTTACTTCATAGTTAGGCACATAGGATATACTGTCATGAAGTTACAGTCATATAAATCTTCAAAAACCTTTATTTTCATCAAAAAACTTAACTGTGATTAATATTGGTTTTATACTAACGAATGTAGAAATGCTATTGTTATGTTTTAAAATATCTCATAGTATTTTAAGAGCTAAATATTTGAGTTTTGGGATATTATTTATATTGACTGATTTTTTTTTTAGTACAGTTAAGACTTACTTAGAAATTCAAGCTAGAATTTGTTTCATTCCCCATCTTATTTAATAACAAATTCAGTAAGGCTAGGATTCATTCACTTAGTGTTTCTGATTACCATCATCTAGCATCTGGACTTTCATGCATAATCAGATATATTGCAAAAGCAAGGGCGTGTCTCCTTCCACATTCCGGGCTAGAGAAAACAATATGCTTCATCATTAGATGGATGCCAGTTTTATTGCTAGCAAGGTAGACATTAGCTATGTGCATCTACACAGTCAGCTAATAGAATTTGAGTTGTTTAATTTTAAAGCTAAGAGTTTAAAATCACAGATTAAATAAAGGACATGTCGTAGTATAAGCAGCAGTTTTAAAATGGAAAAGAAGTAGTATTAAAATGCCACTGAGCACAATAATTAGAATTCTGAAAAGGAGTAATTTTCTTAAACAAATTTTGGAATACATATAATTCAAAGTTGTAAAAGGCACAAGAATTTTGAAAAGTTACCTGAGACTTGTATATACTGTGGCATATATAGTGAACAGTATTTAAAAATGAAGGAATGCCTATTATCCCAGTGGCTTGGGAGACTGAAGCAGGAGGATCGCAAGTTCAAAGCCAGCCTCAGCAATTTAGTGAGTTCCTAAGTAACTTAGCAAGACCCTATCTCAAAATAAAAAAGGGCTGTGGATGTGGCTTAGTGATTAAGCACCCAGGTTCCATACTCAGTACTAAACAAACAAACCCTGTTGTCATTTACTGGGGAAATCCATAGAGAAATCTTAAGGTCTATATACATGCCTACTTAGGAAGATAGAAACTTCTTATTTCTAGCAAATCCTTAAGTACTTTATTCATCCATTAAAATATATCATGTTTGAGGAAGTATTCATTGATCAATTGAATTTATATATTACCAAGAAACCTTTGACTTTTGGAATTTTTTTTTTCAAAATAGCAAATCTTATTAGCAGTTATTTTCAATTACTGCATTTTTAGTAACACATAAAAGATTAATATTTAGGTTCTTTTATGACTTTAAATAGTGTTTTGAGTCAGTAGTTTGGCGATTAAATTTGATTTGTGGAAGTTAATGTATATATAATGAAGAAAAACTGAAAATTTTTATTTTACTTGTAGTTAACTATATCTTACAGTATTTTTGTATGGATCTTTTATCTGCAGTAGGAAATAAACTTCCTTGGTTTAAGAAAAACATACTAATTTAGATATTTGATAAAGTTAAAATAATTGCCATGTTGTACAGTTTTATAGTAGTTATACAGAATTGATGTGTGATTTTTTAAAAATATTTTTTAGTTGTTTATGGACCTTTATTTTATTTATGTGTATGTGGTGCTTAGAATCGAACCCAGTGCCTCACGCATGCCAGACAAGCGCACTACCACTGAGCTACAACCCCAACCCCTTGATGTGTGATTTTTGCATTGTACCTCTTAAAGTATTTAAGACTTAATTTAGATTGATCTCAAAAGTAGTTATTCTGATGCTGCAGTCATTAATACACTATTCAAGAAAGACCCCAATGCAAAGGCAGCTACAATCCCTACACAGTGGATGGCAAACATATCTTCAGGGAAAGAGAATCATTTGATGACTGAAACATTTTAAAGTTGTTTGAGAACTTCTACTTTGGTTACTTAAAGCTCAATTCCATTCACATGTCTCAGATTCTCAGTAGACAGCTTTGGAAACTACACCTTGTGTGGACAAATCAATTTCTCCTGAGGTAGATCTCAACACTGGAAATTGAACGCCTCACAAGAACAGCATCAAGGAAGCAAAGATGGTATCCACAGGACGTGCAGAGTATTTTGGAAAAATGTCAGCATCAACCAGGCACAGTGGTATACTCCATAAGGCTGTACAGGAGGATCATAAGTTCAAGGCCAGCCTCAGCAACTTAGTGAGAACCTGTTTCAAAATAAAAGACAGAGGATGTAGCTCAGTTGCAAAGTACTGGTATTTGGTACTGGGTATTGAACCCAGAACCAGGGGTCTGGGTTCAATACCCAGTATCAAACTAAGAAAAAAAAGAAAGAAAAGAAAAGAAAAAGAGGAAAAGAAAGTAGCTACTGTGAAAAGCTTTACAATTTTCAACGATGTTGCCATCTTTGAAAACATCACTAAAACTTATTGTTTTGAATTGTCTTCAAAACAACATATTGCAGCATATTCTTCATATTATCTTCATTGTAGTAAGTCTGCACATTGGATTTGATTGGGGGATATAGTTAATGTTATCTGGCACCAAACTGGTGATTAAATTAGGTTAACAAGCTCAAATAAATGTACTTTATATTGTTAAAGAGATTTGCATATAAACTGTGTAAGGTTCATAAGCTAGCTTGAGTATTGTTCTTCGAGCAGTCTTAGAGAAACTTTGAGTGATAATCATGAAGTAAAATCTAATGCCTTATAGGGTAATAGTATGTATTGGAGTAAGTGACCTTGGGGAAAAAAATACAGAAAAAAATGCACAAATGCAAATATAAAAGGTAATAGGGTAATATCTCCATCTTGTGGCCTTCTTTGGATATTGCCATTAAAAATGTTGAGGGGTTGTATTTTCACAACTGTAGGCATAAATAAGAATAAAATGTGAGTCAGATGAAAATAAAATATGGGTTAAAGATTTCTTGTAGTATATTGCAGGAAACTTTAAGACTGACCTTCACAATTAATGTACTGCATGCTGACATAGTGATGTCCTCCCTTGGGCATCCTTAATGGTTCACTCCAGTGTATCTTACAAATACATTTTTCTGTAAAATGCCATGGTATGAAAGAGGTTGGGAAAGTACTAAGGCATGAAGTTCTGATATTTTATTCCTGGGGAAAATATGTATATAAATTTATAAGCATGTATATAAATGTATATGTATATGTAAAAACATAAAATTTGTAAATTTAGTCTATATCAACATTTTAAATAAACTGAATACCCTCATTTGACTCTTATAAAGCTAAAGCATTTTTTAGCCTTTGGGCTAGAGAATCAGGCTAGAGAAGGAATCAAAGTTTTTGAGGAATAAGCATTTGTTGGTTACTTGATTACATGCTTTAGATGGCAGAATGATAATGATTACACATTTCTGCAGTTTTCAATAAGTCAGAGGAATATAGTCAGCCCTCAGCATCCACAGCTCCACACCAACTATGAATGAAAAATATTTGGGGGAAAAATGGCATCTGTACTAAGCATGTACACATTTTTTTCTTGTCATTATTCCCTAAACAATACAATGTAACTACTTTTTACATAGCATTCCCATTTTACTAGGTATCACAAGTAATCTAGAGATGATTTAAGGTATATGGAAGGATGTATGCTGTTATATGCAATTACTGTTCCATTTTATGAAAGAGACTGGAGCATTTATGGGTTAGGGTGTCTGTGAGGGTCCTGGAACCAATAGGATTGTACTTTAATGGTTCATAACCATTGTCTATAAGAAGAAGAAACAGATGGCTTTTGGAATATGTAAATGTTCAAGTTCTTGGTAGCCTAAAGTAATATTTTGTTATACTAGGCGATATAAAATATTTTACTTACCAGCCCCATATGGTAGGATTCAATGGTAGGACTCACCTGTAATCTCAGAGACTTGGTAGGCTGAGGCAGGAGGATCAAAAGTTCAGCAGCTTAGCAGGACCCTGTCTCAAAATAATAATTAAACAAAAAGGACTGTTGTTATAGGTGAGTGGTAAAGTACCCCTGGGTTCAATCCCTGATATCTAAATAAATAAAAGAAAAATTTCACCCACTCAATCTTGACCAACAACTATTTCAGATTTTTGACAGTTTGCAGACTTTTTCCGATCATTTATCCCTTAAAGAAGCACTGTGTGGTAGATAACAAGCTACAGATGTAATTTTAGATTTTCTAGAAGCCATATTTAAAGACATAAGATTCTTTCTTAAGAATGTATTTTATGTAACCCAGTATTACAAATATTGTTTCAACATGTATTCCCATGTATGAAAGTTGGAGGGCTGGAGATATAGCTCAGTGGTAAAGTGCTTGCCCAGTATGCTTGAGGCCCTGGATTTGATCTCTAGCAACATACACACACCAATACCCACACACAAATACATATTACTAATGAGATATTTCACATTTTAGTTTTTTGTACTAACCCCTCAAAAATCTGGTGTGTATTTTACATTTATATTTCCGCACACCTAATGTAAGATGCTAAATTTTATTGAAAATACTTTAGTGTGATTTCTTAAGATGTTCTGCTAAAAGTAGATTCGTGTACCCATATATTCCAAAAATACATAAAAGTTTGAACTGAATTGAACAGCGGTTTTAAAATGCATATATAAATTAATTAAAATTAAAAATTTGTTTTCTCTGTTCTAGCACATTTTCAGTGCTCAGATATGGTTAATGGACATTGGATGGCACTCACTGAATAATAAAGCATTAGAGAATAAACATTTCTATGTTGTGTAGCTGTAGTGAAGTATTTTGGGGTAAAATCACTGATTATTGCTTCTGTTTTGTCAGGGACATACTTTGTAGTTTTTATATATTTTTGTATTTTAATCCAGTGTAGTTTTTATTATCTTGTTTTTTTTTTTTTTTTTTTTTTTTTTTTAAAGAGAGAATTTTTTTTTTAATATTTATTTTTTAGTTTTCGGCGGACACAACATCTTTGTATGTGGTGCTGAGGATCGAACCCGGGCCGCACGCATGCCAGGCAAGCGAGCTACCACTTGAGCCACATCCCCAGCCCCTTATTATCTTGTTTTTGAGGTGGTTCTTCCAATTGTGCTAGACATGCTTTTTTTTAACTTTTATTTTTTAGGTGTAGTTGGACACAATACCTTTATTTTATTTATTTTTATATGGTTCTGACGATCGAACCCAGGGCCTCGCATGTGCTAGGTGACCTCTGTACTGCTGAGCCACAGCCCCAGCCCTTGTCCATGCTTTTTTTTGCTCTGTGAAGGCTGTTTGTATAGAGGTGATGCTGTTCTTGTAGGAACAATGAACTTCCATGCATAGGTTCTCTGTTAAGAGTTGTTTCAAGTAATCAGTTTAATTCAAGTTGGTCATTTGACTTTACTGACTCACCTGATATATTTTATAATCCTGTATTATATATTAATTTAATATATTAAATCTTTAATTATGCTTTGACCAAGAACTCACCCATGTTCCTACTTTTCATTTTAACTTTGGATTTGCCTGTTCTCTCTATTTGTTCTCAAACTTATACAGTATGATCTATTGATAGCTATTAAATATTTACTGTATTCTTTGCTGTCATCTGTTTTGATTATTTCACGTTATATATAATCAAGTGACTAGAAAGAGATTTCCAGATGCAGTTCTGTTTTTGTGCCAGTCTTTTGCCTCTTTGTAATACCAATCAGAAATTTCAAAGTCATCCAGTTTTACTACCTGGCTTTGCCACCTCTTTATAGCTCCTAATGAGTACTATTTTCTTTTGGACTGAATTATTAATTACCAATCTTTTGACTTTGCTTTTTATAATATCATAAGCAGCTGAAGAAAAGAAGTCAATCTTAACATTGACAGTCCTTAAACCTACATAACTACTGTTATTTTAAATGATCTGACACAAGAAACAAGTTGCATGAGAGTCCAAGATGTTAAAAATTCCACATTAAGGGAAAAATAACAACAAAACAAAAATTAAAGAACCAATAATTGAGTCCTGAAGTTGGAGAAGACCTCACCAATATCTGCTTCCTCACAAAGAATTTCTTCTGTAGCATTCCCATCCGATGGTCATCCAGCCAGCTTGATTATGTCTAACAAAGGAAATTATTAAACGACTTATTAACTTTTTGTATAATAGTAGTACTCTGGAAATTTTTTTCTTATTTAAAGCCAAAATCATTCTTCTTATACCTATTTTCATTAATCATTCACCATCTTCTTTGGGGGTATCTTTGAATATGTATTCCTTCAAATTATTTTTCTGTAATGCCTTAAAATAGATTCACAAGGGAAATAATTGTTGATTCTCTCCACACAGTAGGGTTGCTAAAAAATGATAATACAGATAATCTGATACTAATTAATGTAATACTTGTTTACATCATCTTTAGATGTGTACTGAGTCTTCTTTTAGAGAAGACTTCAGCCACAATCGTTAGAGTTGTCTTGAAACTACATTGAGCATGGTTTAGAGTTGTCTTGAAACTACATTGAGCATGGTTTGAAGTTTCTATAAATAATTCCAGGGGCTCATCAAAAACATCAATTATAGGAAATTTCCAGAAGATGGGAAAATAAGATGATTGGGGGATATGCATTTTTTGATAACATGAACCACAGAATTAACTTAATTAGAAGTGTTCCCAGAAGTTGTTATAAATTTTTAAATCAGAAACCCTGTATACAGTTGTGTAGGTTGTGTTTTTGTTTCAAACCTCTTATCTTGGTATAAAAATGTTTATAATTCAGGATTGTTGTGAAGAATTACACATAGGTTAAACTTTGCAATAAATAATTTCTTTGGTAATTAAAATATATTTCTGTAGGTGGAATTTTAATTTTCAGATTCATCTTGAGAGGGAGTTTCTCTTTCCTGTTTACCTCTTCCTAGTGTTTATAGTTGCTTTTACTTCTTTTCCATGAGCCATCTAGACAAGAACTAGGTTGTATATAGGCAGCTTAGGGCTCCCTCCTGAGGTTATATTGAGGCCATTGCAGATCCAGATACCAAGCCTGCAAGTTTCTTGGCCTGGTCTCAGCTGCGGGGCTAAAACCATTGCCTTTTTAACATCTCAGATATATAATCTTTTATAAGCTGTAGCTTTAGTGATTTTCTCACTTTAAACATTTTTCCCCCCCACAGGTGGTAGGGCTCCATTGCAGTCTCTGGTTTCAATCATCAAGTCTGTTCCCAGGATCAAACTTCTGGTTTCCTCTGCCTGTTTGAATTGATGGAGCCAAGTAGGCCTACAGCTTAACCCTATTTATGGCTACAAGTTTCCATTTGTTTTATATATACATATAAAACATATATATGTTATATATGCATACAGATATAATATATAGAATTATATATATTAGTATATTAGTTATAGAAGAACACAATACCTTTATTTTATTTATTTATTTTTATGTGATGCTGAGGATTGAATCTAGTGCCTCACATGTGCTAAGCAAGCACTCTACCACTGAGCCACAACCCCAGCCCATTTGTTTTTGTCTACAGAGACACTTAACAATTTTTTTTTAGATGGACACAATATCCTTATCCTTATTTATTTATTATTATTTTTTAATGTGGTGCTGAGGATCGAACCCAGAGCCTCACGTGTGCAAGACAAGCACTCTACCGCTGAGCCACAATCCCAGCCCCCTTAACAATTTTTTTTAATCATGTGTATATTTTATAATTTTTCTCTCTTTAAATTTTAGTATTGGTTCATATTTGGAGTGGGGTTTGGGAGGAGGTCCCTCAAATTCTTTCAGTGCTGCTTTGACATTGGAATATTTGGGAAAGATACAAGTCTTTTATAATAATTATTATTTTTAATGTTAATAAGTCTTGAGGTTGAGACCACAGTTTGGTGCTTTGAATCTTTACATTATTCATCTGAATCCTTTTATATCTACTATATCTCTTTAATTCAACATTGCAGATACTACTGGACAACCAACCACACTGTAGAATTTATACCCTTTAAATCCTCATGGTGCTTACAGGTTAGAGTTGTGCTGTCTAGTACTGTAGTCACTAACCACATCTGGTTATAGAGCACTTGAAATATGACTAGTTAGATTAAGAATATGAATTTTATCCTGTATTTAATTTGTAATTAATGTAAAATTAAATTTGAAAAACAGAAGGAGTAAATAATATTTTCCCATTAAGCATGATTTTATTGTTTGGGTAAGGACTACATTTCACTTGAGCCATCAAAAATTTCACTTATGAATTAAGATATGCTGTAAAAAGTAGCCACTGGAGTTTGAAGACTTAACATGAAAAAAAAAAAACAGTGTAACATATCTCAATGATTTTTTTAATGTTTATTGCATGTTGAAAAGATAATATTTTGATTTATTGGTTTAAAGTAATAAAGTCTTTTCTTTCTTTCTTTTTTTTTTTTTGGTACTAGTGCTTGAACCAGAGGAACATTACCCCTGAGCCATATCCCAGCCCTTTTTGTTATTTTTTATTTTGCAACAAGGTCTTGCTAAGTTGCTTCAGGCCTCGGTAAGTTGCTGAGATTGGCCTTGATTTGTGATCCTCCCGCCTCAGCCTTCAGTGTCACTGGGATTATAGGTGTATGCCACTGTGTCTGGCTAATGTAATGTATTTTTTAAAATTATTTATTTTTTTAGTTGTATTTGGACACAATACCTTTATTTTATTTATTTATATGTGATGCTGAGGATCAAGCCCAGGGCTTTTGCATGTGCTAGGTGAACGCTCTACCACTTAGCCACAACCCCAGCCCCATGTAATGTATTTTTTTTTTTTATTGTAATGTATTTTTAAAATTATTTTTTTCTGTTTTCTTTTACTTTTTAAAATGTGGTTACTAGAAAATGTAAAGACTTGCATTATTTTCCTATTGGATAGTACTGATTTACTGCAGGGATGGAAAAACTGTGGCATGCCCTTGGCTTAGACCTGGTGTAGAACAATGGAGTCAAGTAGGGAAGCAGGTATTCATATTGTCCAGAGGTACGAAAGATAACTGGTGAGTTCAGAAAGAAACCTTCTATTTAGTAATGCTTTAAATTTTTATGTTTTATATATCTTTTCTAATATAGCATATATTAGTACAGTAATAGAGTCTATATAAGTTAATGAATAAGTAGGTAGACAAAATTCAGATGTAAATATAAAAATTAATAATTTTTTCCTGATAAAGCATTTGATTGACAATATTTGATGACCACAGTTTAGAGGATATTGGGGTAGTGGGGTATGAGGGAAAGATATGGGAGGATGAACTTTTGGAGTGAAGAAATAAGGAGCTCAAAAAATCTGCTCCCCCAAAACAATGATAAAACTTGACAAAATTGTCAAAAACAATCATTTTAGGACTTGGAAAATTGACCAAAGGCATACAGCATATTGACAAAATGTGTTAATAAGAACAACAAAACTAAGGAATCTCAGGTTAAACAAAACAAAACAAAACAAGGTTTGTGGTATTTTAACCTAGGACTGCACCTTTCCCTTCTTCCAGCTCTATCTGGGAGGTAGTTCTGCCAGGGTAGTGCAAGGTGTGAGAATCAACAGCTTCACTGCTGGAGGGTAGTACTTGACTGGATTTGAAATGAAACTGAAAATAGCTGTAGCCTCTGGGTGTAGTTGGCAAACAAATGGGGCAAGCAATAGCCCAGCAGACTTCTCAGAAAACTTAAATCCAGAGAATGAGACAGTCATAGTAGGTCTCAATAAACTTCAACATAATCTGACAATCTGAAGGTCTTCACATAAACACAAGGATATATGTATACTCAGGAGGGAACAAAGAGAGTTCTAGCTACTTATACATTCCTAACTGAGCCTATGCAGAAAAGAGACAAGAGGGTCCAGTGGAAACTGTGAACCTTGGAAGATTTATAAAATGCCTAAAGTTTGAATGAATTCCCTAATTCATAGACCTATCCATCAGTAAAAAAGCAGAAACCTTATTGACCAGTATGTTTGAGCCCAGCCTCTGACCAATGTTTGGTTAATCATCAATTTATGCTGACATAGGAACATTATCTAGAAAACCAGCCTTAAAAATAAAAATAAGGGAGAAAAATCCAAAAACATCTGAGCCTAGATTTCAGCAGACTCTAGAGAATAGTCCTCAGCAAGAAATTTAACAAACAGAAAATAGCAATAACAACCCCTAATATGTATAGGAGGTAGGAGGGAGAGTCAAAACCTCCAATATAATATCAAATTATCTGATTTTCAACAAAAAATATGACATACTCAGGAACAAACGTGTCACTCATAGGAAAAAGAAGCAGTCAATGAAAACTGCCATTAGATGGGCTCAGGTATTGTATTTAGTAGGCAAAAACTTCAAATTTGTTATTATAATTATATTCAAAGAAACAGAGGAATTATGTATAAAGAAAAATATGACAGTGACTCACCAAATTGAGAATATCAGTTAAGAGAGAGACATTTAAAAAATAACAACCAAATGGAAATTCTAGACTTAAAAAATATAAGAATTGAAATGAAAAATTAACTAGATGGGATTTGATATGACAGAAGAATCAATGGATTTAAAGTTATACCAGCAGAATTATTCAGTTTGTAAAACAGAAGAAAGAGAGAGGGAAGGAAAGAGAGAGAGAGAGAGAGAGACACGCACACACTCTGAAAACCTTTGTAAGACATCATCAGCTTTAAATACTTAATTAGATGAGAAGAAAGTTTTCACATCAATAACATAAGCTTTTAGCTGGGTATGGTGGCACATGTCTTGTAATCCCAGCAATTTGGGAGGCTGAGGTAGGAGTATTTCAAGTTCAAGGCCAGCCGAGGCAATTTAGCGAGACCCCGTCTCAAAATAAAAAATAAAAAGTGCTGAGAATGTAGCCCAGTGGGTGTACCACTCCTGGGTTCAATCCCTAGTACTAGGGGGAAAAATAGCCTAGGCTTTTACCTTTGTTCACTAGAGAGAAAAAGAGCAAATTAAACACAAAAGCAAGGAAAAGAAAAGTAATACTAAAGATTAGAGCAGGAACCAATAAATATAAGACAAAAATAGTAGAAAAAACTATGAAACCAAAACTTGGCCCTTTGAAAAGGCTAACAGAATTAATAAACTCTTAGCTAGATTGTTCAAGACAACAAAACATAAATTACCAACTTCAGAAAGGTAAGAGAATGTATTACAGTTAACTCTACATCAGTGAACAGGATTATTGTAGGGTCTGGGCTTAGAGCTCAATGGTAGAGCACTTGCCTAGCATGTGTGAGGCACTAGGTTTGGTCCTCAGCACCACATATAAATAAATAAAATAAAGGTATTATATCCATCTACAACTAAAAATTTTTTTTAAAAGAAAGCTTTAAAAAAAGAATTTTTGTGAAGGCAATAAAATATACTATGAAGAATGTTGCCAACAATAAATGTTGGAAAGGATGTGGGGAAAAAGATACACTCATATATTGCTGGTGGGAATGCAAATTGGTGCAACCATCATGGAAATAGAGATGGAGAGAAACTATAGACTAGTAATCCTCACAAGTATACTTGTAAAAATTTCTAGCAAAATAGCTGGGAATGATGGTGCATGCCTATAACTCCGGCTACTTGGGAGGGTGAGACAGGAGAATCACTTGAGCCCAGAAGTTTGAGACCAGCCTGAGTAACATAACAAGACCCCATCTCAATAAAATAAATAATTTAAAAAAATTGCTAGCAAACTGAATTCAACAACATATAAAATGGAGTAAACATTGTAATCAAATGAGATTTATCCCAGGAAGGCAATGTTGGTTTAATATCTAAAATTCAATATAGCATACTATATTAATAGAATAAAGAATAAAACCTAAAGGGTCATCCCGGACACAGGAAAAGATATTTGGAAGAATTTAACATTTCTGATAAATACTCTCAACAAACTAGAAATAGAAGGTAATTACTTTAACCTAAAAGAGAATCTAAGAAAAAAATTTAATAGACTCTTAGGCCAGAAAGATACAAGCGGTTAATAAGCATATAAAAAAGGTGATTAACAGTATTAAAAATGCAAATTAAAGCCATAAAGAATAATATCATACCTAAGAGAATGTTTGTAGTTAACATGATGGACAGTAAAAAGCACTGAATATGAAGAGAAAGAAACCTCTGTACACTGGTAGCGGTAGTATAAAATGGTGCAGTCACTTTGGAAGAGTGTGGCAGGTTTTTGTTGAGGTTAAAACAATTGTAACATATATCCCAGCAATTCCTCCTAGGTATCCACAAAAGAGAAGTAAAAATGTATTCCACGTAGAATATACATGAGTGTTCATAGCAGCATCATTCATATTAGCCAAAACTTGGAAACAATTTCAACTGCTCAGTAACCCAGGAATGGATGAATCAAATGAAGTGTATCTATGCAGTGGAATACTGTTCAGTGTTTGGTATAAAAAAGAAAGAACTTCTAGAATAATTTGCAACATGGATAAATCTCAAGAACATTATGCTAAGTGAATGAAAGAAGTTAGACTACATATTGTGTGATTTCACTTAATAGATTGATTGTACTACCGGAGATCGAACCCAGGGCCTTGTTCATGGTAGGCAAGCACTGTACCACTGAGCCCTGTATGATTTCATTTCTATGAAATATCCAGAAAAAGCAAGTATAGAGACACAAAGCAGAATAGTGATTGTCTAGAAATGGGAATTGATTGCAAATGAGCACAAGAGATTTAAATTTTTTTTTCTTATTTTATTGGTTTTTCTTAGTTATACATGTCATTAGAATCTATTTTGATAAAATTATACAGTCATGGAATATATCTTATTCTAATTAGAACCCCATTCTTTTGTTTGGGCATGATGGTAGGATTTACTTAAGTATTTTCATATGTGTACACAGGAAAATTATGTTAGATTTATTCTACTGTCTTTCCTATTCCTATCCCATGTCTTCTTTTCATTACTCTCTGTTTAATCTACTGAACTGCTCTTCTTCCGCTCCCACTTTATTGTGGTTTTAGCTTCTACATATCAGAGAAGACATTCAACCTTTGTTTTTGGGGATTGGCTTATTTCACTTACCATGATATTCTTTAGAGCTGTCCATTTACTGGCAAATGTCATAAAATCATTCTTATTTATGGCTGAGTAATATTTCATTGTGTATATATAGCACAATTTCTTTATCCATTCATCTGTTGATGGGCATCTAGGTTGGTTCCATAGTTTTCCTGTTGTGAATTGTGCTGCTATAAACATTGATGTGGTTGTGTAGCTGTAGTATGCTGATTTTAAATCCATTAGATATATGCTAAGGAGTAGGATAATTAAGTCAAATGATGGTTCCATTCATAGTATTTTGAGGAATTTTCGTAATGCTTTTCAGAGTAGTCGTACCAATTTGCTATCCCACAAACAATGGATGAGCATTCCCTTTTTCCCATATCCTCACCAACATTTGTTGTTACTGGTGTTCTTTTTAAAAATTTTTTTTTAATATTTATTTTTTAGTTATAACTGGACACAACATCTTTTATTTATTTGTTTTTATGTGGTGCTGAGGATCGAACCCAGGGCCTCGCACATGCTAAACGAGTGCTCTACTGCTGAGCCCCAGCTCCATTACTGGTGGATTTTTTTTTTTTTTTTTTTAGAGAGAGAGAGAATTTTTTAATATTTATTTTTCAGTTTTCGGTGGATGCAACATCTTTATTTTATTTTTATGTGGTGCTCTACTGCTGAGCCACATCCCCAGCCCATTACTGGTGTTCTTAACAATTCCCATTCTGATTGGAGTGAGATGGAATCTCAGTTTTAATTTGCGTTTGTCTAGAGATATTGAATAGTTCTTCATATATTTGCTGATCATTCACATTTCTTCTTTTTAGAAGGGTCTGCTCAGTTTCTTTGCCCATTTATTGATTGGTTATTTGTTTTATTGGTGTTAAGCTTTTTGGGTTCTTTGTATATCCTGGAAATTAATGGCCTATCTGAGGTGCAGGTGGCAAAGATTTTTTCCCATTCTGTAGGTTCTCTCTTCATACTCATTTCTTTTTCTGTAAAGGAGCTTTTTAGTTTGATGCCATCTCATTTATTGATTTTTTTTTTTTTTTTACTTTATATCTTGTGTTTTAGGAGTCTTGTTCAGGAAGTCAGTTCTCATGCCAGTATGTTGAAGTGTTGCGCCTACCTTTTCTTCTTGGAGGTGCGGAATTTCTGGTCTAATTCCTAGGTCTTTGATCCACATAGAGTTAATTTAATGTGCAGGATGAGAGAAAAAACAAACATAGCGACAGAAAGCAAAGTGGTTAGTGGTTGTCTAGAAATGGGAATAGACTGCAGATGGGCACGATAGATCTTAAGGTGTCAGAAATGTTCTAACGTGGGAATTTGGTTGCACAACTTATAAATTAAGTGAAATCACTGATTTGCACACTTTCCACAGGTGAATTTTATGTTATATAAATTATACCTCAACAAAGATATGAGGAAAAATAAGATATTTTATGGGAAAATTTTTATTTTCTGTATTGAAAGTCTTGACAGATTACTCTGTAAAAGAACTTAAATTGTGAAAATTACAATATGTCTGTGCACTTCTTCACTGACCTCCTTCATTTACAGAGTAAATTAAACACATGGGCTTATTTCTACTGCTGCATCTTGCTGTCAGAACTTGGTCTTACTATGTTTTTAATTTTGATGTTCATTAAAATGTAATTTCTTTAGAATTTACCATATGATTTCTTTAAAATGTCTTAAAGGCTTGTTAATATATATATTAATTTTATACCTTTTAGAAAATAGCTCAAATAGTAATGATGAAGATTGAAATTTTAGTTAGATGAAATATGATTTTAAGTGTCTGAGGCAGACCACTAATTGTCCATTCTCCTCTTTTTCAGTAGCAGAACCTCATACTGTTGGATACTGAGGTTAAAAAATTATGTGTTCCTGCCTCCTTTGCAGGCACTAGTAGCTAATAAGGGTTGGAATTCTGGTAAAGCACTTAAAGGATGATACACCATTTTTCCCTGGATGAGATATCTGTAGCTGCAATAGTAGATATCTTGAAATTTGAGGTGATCTTGAGAAACCTAAAGAGGTGGTAGGACCCTGGGTCTTTGTGACCATAACTGCCTTTACACTGTTCATCTCCATTCTTCTGTGCAAGAAAAAAATAGACTTCTGTTACATTTTTAAGCCATTAGTATTTTGGGCTTCCATTACATGTAATCTTTTTCTGACACAACTATTCTTACCTGTATGAGAAGTTGTTCTTTCAATATATTGCATTAGTCAGGTTTTCATTACCATGACAAAAATACCTGAGAAAATCAACCTAGAGCAGGAAAGATTTACTTTGGTTCATGGTTTCAGAGGTTTTAGAAAACCATGTTCATTTAGTCCTGTTGTTTCTTGCTTTGGACTTTTGGAGAGGAGAGCGTGGTGGAGCAGAATTATTTACTTTATGGCATTCAGGAAGCAAAGGCAGGAGGTGAGGTGAGGCAGCTAGAGACAAGATATACCCTTCAAGGACATGCCTCCAGTGACCTACTTCTTTCAACTAGGCCCCACACCCTAATGTTTCTATCACCTCCCAGAAGGGCCATAGCCTAGTCCTGAAGCCTTCAGAGCATGAATCTTTGGGACTAATTTTATATCCAAACTATAGCATGTGTTTTCTTACTAAATTTTTTTTATACAAATACTCAAAGAAAACCACTTTTGACATTTTTATCTATACCATTTCAGGTTTTTTCTTTTCATACCTTTTTTTTTTTTTTCTTTTAACCTCAGTAACATTGTTCATACTATTAACTGTACCTAAAATTTCTTTTGACTCCTACAGTACCCTGTGTGAGTACCTTTTATGAGAATACAGTATGCTGCTTTTATTTCATTTTGGTAATATATATATAATGGAAAACTGACCATTTTAACCATTTTAAATGTAAATTTCAATGGCATTAAGTACATTTACAACATTGTGCAACCATTGTCACTATTCATTTCTATATATTTTTTATCATTCCAAATAGAAACGGTTTCCATTAGACAGTAACTTACACCTTCCTCCTCCCCTCCAACTCCTGGTAACCTCTAATCTACTTCTCTTTCTCTCTGAATTTATCTGGTCTGTGTACTTCACATGTATGCAATTATATACTATTTGTCCTTTTGCATCTGGCTTATTTGACTTAGTTTTTATAGTGCTTTATGGTTCATCCATGTTGTAGAATTTCTTAGAATTTCAAACCTTTTTAAGGCTGAATAATAGTCCACTATATGTGTATGCCACTGTTTATCCATTTATTTGTTGATGGACATTTAGGTTTTCACCTTTGGTTATTGTGAATAATACTGCTACAAACACTGGCATACCAGTGTTTGTATATAAGTATTTGTTTGTATACAAGTATTTGTTTGAGCCCCAGCTTTCAGTTCTTTGGGTAGATACCTAGAATTGCTGGATCATCTGATAATTCTCCATTTAACTTTTTGAGGAACTGCCGAACTGTTTCCCACAACTGCTGTACCATTTTATATTCCCACCAGCAAAGCGCAAGTGTTCAAATTTCGCTACATCCTCACTAGCACTTATTTTCTGTTTTTTATTTTATTTTTTAAGTTTAATAATAGCTGTCTTAGCTTTTTGTTACTATGACAAAATACCTAAAATAAACAAAATGGGAAATGTTTATTTTGGCTTAAGCTACAGTCCATGGGTTCTTGGCTCTGTTGCCTTTGGTCTTGTGATATGGCAAAACATCATGGCAGGGAGTGTGCGGAGGAGGGAGCTGCTCACCTCAGGAAGCAGAGGGGAGGGGGCACTGGGATCGCCCTTCAATGGCATGCCTGCAGTGTCCTGACCTCCTAAAGGCCCCACCCAGGCTGACCACCATAGAACACAAGCCCAACATGTGAGATCCAAACCATAATGGTAACTACTAAGAAAATAAATGATGTCTGCTGTGGTTTTGATTTGCACTTCTCTAATGGCTAGTGACTGTAAACATTTTTTCATGTAATAACTGATCTTCTTTGGGGAAATTTCTTCTATTAAAGCCCTTTGCTCACTTTTAATTGGATTATTAATTTTTTAATGGTTGAATGGTAGGAATACTTTACATATTCTGGTTAGTAACCCCTTTTCAGATATGATTTACAAATATTTTCTCCCATTTTGTGAGTTGCTCTTATTAATGTTCTTTGGTACACAAGTTTTTCATTTTGATGAGGTCCAGTTTACTTATTTATTTCTTTTTTGTTTTCATTTCTGGAGTCATATATATGAAACATTGCCAAATTAGATATCATGAAGTTTTTCCTTTGTTTTCTTATAAGCTTTGCCCTTTTACCTCTTATGTTTAGGTGTTCAAATTATTTTGGTATACAGTATAAGATTTCAAAGAAAACCAGAGCCTGACAGTAGTAAATCAATAAAAACAGATTTTTAATGAGGAACTATTTTGATAGAGGAAAAGAGACCTCTTTATAAAATTAGGCTCAATTCTGAATGCACCTTGGAAGGTAGGGATTTGTATTCAAACAACTGAGCAAGTGGATGGAAAATTACTAGGAGGAAATACCAAGGGTAAGAGGGGGATTCTGACAAAAACAACTTAATAAGACTTTTGCTTTAGGCAGGAAGGTGATCAGAAGGGATGATAAGGGAGTATGGAATTTGATTAGATATATTGATGGTGGTCAGATACTAAAAACCATTGGGGGGAATTCTGGTGCAACTGTCTTAGCAGAATTCTTGCTAAAATTGGATGATGTAACGAAGGAGATGAAATTCAAAGGTTGAGGCCTGATTAGGAATATAATTTAGAGTAGCCTAACTAAAGTTTGTTGGTGGAGTCTTTGTCAAAGGTAGGGAACCAGCTTTAGTCTTTTGCATGCACATATCCAGTTTTCCTAACACTATTTGCTGAAAAAAACGAATTGATTGTTAAATGTATATTATTTAGTTTTAAAAACAGCACTATCTATTAGAGAAATCCAAATCAAAACTACTCTAAGATTTCATCTCACTCCAGTCAGAATGGTAGCTATTATGAATACAAACAATAATAAGTGTTGGCGAGGATGTGGGGAAAAAGGCATACTCATACATTGCTAGTGGAACTGCAAATCAGTGCAGCCAATATGGAAAGCAGTATGGAGATTTCTTGGAAAATTGGGAATGGAACCACCATTTGACCCAGCTATCCCTCTCCTTGGTTTATACCCTACAGACTTAAAAACATCATACTACAGGGACACAGCAACAGCAATGTTTATAGCAGCACAATTCACAATAGCTAAACTGTGGAACCAACCTAGATGCCCTTCAATAGATGAATGGATAAAAAAAATGTGGCATATATATACAATGGAATATTACTCAGCAATAAAAGAGAATAAAATCATGGCATTTGCAGATAAATGGATGGAGTTAGAGAAGATAATACTAAGTGAAGTTAGCCAATCCCAAAACACCAAATGCCGAATGTTTTCTCAGATATAAGGAGGCTGATTCATAGTGGAGTAGGGATGGGGAGCATGGGAGGAATAGACGAACTCTAGATAGGGCAGAGGTGTGGGAGGGGAAGGGAGAGGGCATGGGGTTAGAAACGATGGTGGAATGTGATGGTCATCATTATCCAAAGTACATGTATGAAGACACGAATTGGTGTGAATATACTTTGTATACAACTAGAGATATTAAAAATTGTGCTCTGTATGTGTAATATGAATTATAATGCATTCCACTGTCATATATAAATTAAAAAAAAACCAGCACTATCTAGTTTGGTATCTTACTGCCATTTTGTAAATGAGGAAATTGAATTCAGAGGCTTCCCCAGGGTCACAAAACTAAAGAGCCTTTTAGATTCAAATATCACATTCATTTTAAAGATCATTATCATTTTATCATTACTCTGTATTATTTCTTACTATTCAAGTGCTACCTATTCTTGAACTACTTATGATCCAGCAATCCCACTGGTATATATCCAAACAAATTGAAATCAGTTTGTCAAAGAAACAACTGCATGTTTATTATAGCACTATTCACAATAGCAAAGATATAGAAATCAATACATTGCTGGTGGGACTGAAAATTTGTGCAACCAATCTGGAAAGCAGTATGGAGATTCCTTAGAAAACTTGGAATGGAACCACCATTTGACCCAGCTATCCCACTCCTCAGTCTCTACCCAAAGAATTTAAAATCAGTATACTATAGTAGCACAGCCACATCAATTTTCATAGCAGCTCAATTCACAATAGCTAACCAGTGGAAGCAACCTAGGTGCCCTTCAATAGATGAATGGATAAAGAAACTGTGGTATATATACACCATGGAATATTACTCATCATTAAAAGAGAATAAAATTATGCAGGTAAATGGATAGAGTTGGAGAATATTATGCTAAATGAAGTAAGCTAATGCCCCAAACCCAAAGGCCAAATGTTCTCTCAGATAAGTGGATGCTGATCCAAAATGGGGAGGTGGGAGGTATGGGGAAAATGGCGGAATTTTGATTGGGCAAAGGTGGGGAGGATATATGGAGACAGGAAAGATGGTGGAATGAGATGGACATCCCTACCCTAGATAATGTAAGACTGCATGTAGGGTGTGACACTACATCGTGTACAGCCAGAGAAATGAAAAGTTGTGATGCAACTGTGAATCAAAATGCATTTTACTAAAATACCCAATCAAAATATTTAAAAAAAAGGTGTGGAATCAACCCAGGTCCACACTGATGGATGAAAAGATAAAGTGATGCACAGTAGAATATTAATCCTAAAAAAGAATGAAATTCTGGCTGACCCAGAAGCTGCTGCCTCAATTACCTGGGAAACAAATTCCAATGTTACCTCCCTGGTCGCTGCCCCTAAACCGGAAGTCTTCCGTCAATCAACCGCTGCCTACACTGCTACCACCTTTGCTGCTGCCTCTGATTCTGCTGCTGCCAGCCTGAGGTCGCTTGGAGGTCTTCTTTCTGGGTGCTGCTGCCATGGAAGAAACCTCTGCCCTGGATGCAACTGAAGCCGACATTACACTGCTGCTGACCCTCAGAGATTGCCTGGTGATGGTGTCCCCACACCAGCAGCTACTGCTGACCCGCTGCTTGCTGCCAACAACCACAGCCACTGTCCCTGCTACCATGGCCTAGAATACTGCTTTGGAGGAGACTCCAGGTTTGGTTGCACGTGGCTGCACCCGTTTTGGGACACCAGCCAGGGCCAGGGGCCTGGTGCTACCAGTAAACCACCACAAGAGCCTCTCTCTGGGGACTCCAGCTAGAACCTGCATGTCCAGAGTGGGGGTTGCCTGCAGGTTTGGAGGAGCCTGGGGTCTTACTGTTCAGAGTGCTGGTTGGCACGTGTCTTGCCGCTACATCACAGGGCTGCATGAGTGTATCCTTGCTAGTCTCTCTACAAGTAGGAGCAGCACTGAGATCTTGAGACTGCAGTGTGTCCAAGACTGATGTATCTGAAGCCCAGATCGGTGGGATATATACTGCGTTTGTGAGGGCTGATCTGGGTTTGGTGATCCCGAGAGATGTCAGAGATAGGGCTGAGAGACTGTTGAACACTGATAGAGGCAGTTTGACTTTCCAGCAAGATTTACTTTATTTTTTGATTCACTAATCTCTCTACCATATTTGGAACAGAATTTTTTTATGCATCAGTGTATGGAAGACAATGATATATGAATGGTGTTTTGCATTTTTGTTGTACTCTATGTCTTTAATTTTTTCTCATTGTTCGTATTCTTTCTCTCTCATCTATTTTCTTTCCAACTTTTCTCCAACCAACAACTAATCTCTGTCAGCTCCTTTTCCACTATTCCTGTGAATTTTTACTTCTAGCTTCTCTCTTCCTCCTTCATGAATATTACGTACTACACTGCCTGTTTTCTCATCCACCATTTGAAATTGTATACAGTTTTAACAAATATTCTGTTTGTACTATAGATAGTTATTGAACTCATCATTTTGGTTTCATGCAAGAAAGCAGTACACACCTTAGTGGGAGCTATTAGATTCAAGGCTATATATTGTGTACACTAGGTGCTGTTGATATTGGTCTCACCAGTAAAGGCGAAGCGCTGCAAACCTTCAGGGACACTATAGGTCTACAGGGTAGAATTTATACTGCCTTAGATCCATACTTTTAGACGGGAAAACACACTAACAACATGAAAAAACAAGGGAATAAAGTGCCCCAAACAAGCCAAGATGCTTCAACAACAGAAGCTACTGATAGCACAGGAGAAGAAATGTTCAAGAAGGAGTTCAGATTGTATATAGTTAAATTGATATGTGAAGTAAAGGATAGTGTAAGGAATGAAATAAAAGAAAAGATATAGGAAGTGAATGACCACTTTAATAAAGAGTTAGAGATCTTTAAAAAGAGATAGAGAAATCCTTGAAATGAAGAAATCAGTAAACCACATTATAAATTCAATAGAAAGCATCACCAACAGACTAGACTACTTGGAAGACAGAACCTCAGACAATGAAGACAAAATATATAATCTTGAAAGTAGAGTTGAACATGTGGAGAAGATGGTAAGAAACCATGGACAGAACATCCAAGAATTATGGGATAACATGAAAAGACCAAATTTAAGAGTTATCAGAATAGTTGAAGGAACAGAGATACAAACCAAAGAATGCACAATCTTTTCAATGATACAATAGAAGAAAATTTCCCAAACCTAAAGAATGGAATGGAAAATCAAATACAAGAGACTTACAGGATCCCAAATATACAAAATAACAGCAGACCCACACCAAGACACATTATAATGAGAATGACCAACACAGAGAATAAAGATAAAATCTTAAAGGTTGTGAGAGAAAAAAATCAAATTACATATAGGGGGAAACCAGTTCAGATCTCAACTGATTTTTCAACCCAGACCCTCAAAGCTACGAGGTCCTGGAACAATATATTTCAAGCTCTGAAAGAAAACAGATGCATCTGAGAATTTGATATCCAGCAAAATTATGTTTCAGATTTGAAGATGAAATTAAAACATTCCATGATAAATAAAAATTAAAAGAATTTTCACAACTAGAAAGCCTATACTACTGAGAATTCTCAACAGAAAATTCCATGAAGATGAAGCGAAAAGAAAAACAAAAGTGAAAACCAGCAAAGGGAGGAGCTACACTAAAGGGACATTCAACCAGATGAGAAACTAAGACAAATCAAAAACCAGAAATAGGGGCTGGGATTGTGGCTCAGTGGTAGAGTGCTCGCCTAGCATGCATGGGGCACTGGGTTTGATCCTCAGCACCACGTGAATGTAAAAATGAAGATGTTGTGTCCACCTAAAACTGAAAAATAAATATTAAAAAAACCCAAGTAGGGGCTGGGGAAGTGGCTCAAGCGGTAGTGCGCTCGCCTGGCATGCGTGCGGCCCGGGTTCGATTCTCAGCACCACATACAAACAAAGATGTTGTGTCTGCCAAAAACTGAAAAATAAATATCAAAAATTCTCTCTCTCTCTCTCTCTCAAAAAAAAAAAAAACCCAAGTAAATCAAAATGATAGGGAATATAAATCATATCTCAATAATAACCTTGAATGTTAATGGCCTAAATTCATCAATCAAAAGACATAGACTGTCAGATTGGATTAAAAAGCAAGACCCAACATTATATTGTCTTCAAGAGACTTACCTCATGGGCAAAGACATCCACAGGCTGAAGGTGAAAGGATGGGAAAAAACTATCACTTATGGATTGCGTAAACAAGCAGGGGTTTCCATTCTCATTTCAGATAAAGTAGACTTTGAACCAAAGTTAATCAGAAGAGACAAAGAAGGCATTTCATACTTTTTAAGGGAAGTATATATAAGCAGGACATAACAATTATAAATATGTATGCCCCAATCAATGTAGCGTCTATGTACATACAATACAATAATACTGGGTGACTTTAACACACCTCTCTCATTACTGGATAAATCTTCTAAACAAAAACTAAATAAGAAAACTGTAGAACTAAATAATACAATCAATAATTTAGACTTAACAGACATATTAGAATATTCCATCCACCAATGAGCAAATATACCTTCTTCTCAGCAGCACATAGTTCCTTCTCTAAAGTAGACCATATCTTATGCCACAAAGTAACTCTTAGTAAATACAAACAAACAAACAAAAACCAGAGATAATACCCTGCATTTATCAGACCACAATGTAATGAAATTAGAAATCAACAATAAAATAAAAATAGAAGCTACTGTAACAAATGGAGACTAAATAATACACAATTGAATGATGAATGGATAGAAGAAGAAATCAAGATGAAATTAAAAAATTCAGAGGTAAATGAGAACACTGATACAACATATCAAAATCTCTGGGACACTATGAAGGCAGTACTGAGAGGAAAGTTTATTGCATCGAGTGCACTTATTAAAAGAATAAAAAGTCAACAAATAAATGACTTAATACTACATCTCAAAGCCCTAGAAAAAGAAGAACAAATCAATGCCTAAAGCAGTAGAAGACAGGAAATAATTAAAATCAGAGCTGAAATCAATGAAATCAAAACAAAAGAAAGAATTGAAAAAATTGACAAAACAAAAATCTGGTTCTTTGAAAAAATAAGTAAAATAGATAAACCCCTGGTGATGCTAACGAAAAGAAAAAGAGAGAAAACTCAATTACTAAAATATAAGATGAAGAAGGAAATAGCACAACAGACACATCTGAAATCAGAAGATAATTAGAAACTATTTTGAAAATTTATATTCTAATAAAATAGAAAATATTGAAGACATCAACAAATTTCTAGAGACATATGGCCTACCCAAACTGAATGAGGAGGTCAATACATGTTAAACAGATCAATTTAAAATAATGAAATAGAAAACGCCATCAGAAATCTACCAACCAAGAAAAGCCCAGGTTCAGATGGATTCTCGGCCAAGTTCTACATGACTTTCAAAGAAGAATTGACATCAATAATCCTCAAAGTATTCCATGAAATAGAAAAGGAGGGAATCCTTCCAAACTCATTCTATGAGGCTAATATCACTCTGATACCAAAACCAGGTAAGGACACATCAAGGAAAGAAAACTTCAGACCACTATGCCTATGAACATGGTTGTAAAAATTCTCAATAAAATTCTGGTAAATATCATACAAAAACATATTAAAAAGATAGTGCACCATGATCAAGTGGGATTTATCCCAGGGATGCAGGGTTGGTTCAACATACAGAAATCAATAAATGTAATTCATCATATTAATAGACTTAAAAATGAGAATCATATGATCTTCTCAATAGATACAGAAAAAGCATTTGACAAAATACAGCACACCTTCATGTTCAAAACACTAGAATACTAGGGATAGTAGGAACATACCAACATTGTAAAAGCTATATATGCTAAACCCAAGGCCAGCATCATTCTAAATGGAAAAAAAAAAAAAATTGAAAGCATTTCTGCTAAAAACAGGAACAAGACAAGGATGTCCTCTTTCACCACTTCTATTCAACATCATCCTTGAATCTCTAGCCAGAGCAATTAGACAAAAGAAAGAAATTAAAGGGATACAAATAGCTAAAGAAGAACTTAAACTCTCACTATTTTTGATAACATGATTCTATATCTAGAAGATCCAAAAAATTCCATCAAAAAACTTCTAGAACTAATAAATCAATTCAGCAAAGTACCAGGATATAAAATCAACACCCATAAATCAGACGCATTCCTATACATCAGTGATGAACCCACTGAAAGAGAAATTAGGAAAACTACTTCATTCACAATAGCCTCAAAAAAAAAAAAAAAAAACCTGCAAATCAATCTAACAAAAGAGGTGAAAGACCTCTACAATGAAAACTATAGAACACTAAAGAAAGAAATTGAAGAAAGCCTCAGAAGATGGAAAGATCTGCCAGGATCCTAGATAGGCAGAATTAATATTGTCAAAATGGCCATACTACCAAAAGTGTTGTACAGATTTAATGCAATTCCTATTAAAATTCCAATGACATTCTTCATAGAAATAGAGAAAGCAATCATGAAATTTATTTGGAAAAATAAGAGACCCAGAATAGCTAAAGCAATCCTTAGCAAGAAAAGTGAAGCAGCAGGCATCACAATACCAGACGTTAAACTATTCTACAGAGCTATAGTAACAAAAAACAGCATGATATTGGCACCAAAATAGACTTGAAGACCAATGGTGCAGAATAGAGGACACAGAGACAAACCCACATAAATATGGTTATCTCATACTAGTCAACGGTGCTAAAACATTCACTGAAGAAAAGATAGCCTATTCAACAAATGGTACTGGCAAAACTGGAAATCCATATGTAGCAAAATGAAATTAAACCTCTATCTCTCTCCCTGCAGAAAAATCAACTCAAAGTGGATCAAAGACTTAGGCACTAGAACAGAGACCCTAATAGAAGAAAAAATAGGCCCATATCTTCACCATGATGGCCTTAAAAGACTCCTAAAGCAGAAGAAGTAAAATCAAGAATCAATAAATGGAATGGATTTAAATTAAAAAGCTTCTTCTCAGCACAGGAAACAATTAATAATGTAAGGGCAGAGCCTACAGATCGGGAGAAAATCTTTACCACATGCACCTCTTTTTTGTTATTATTATTTGCTCATGACAATACAATGATCTTGACATACATTTGAATCAAATGGGGTATGAATTCTCATTTTTCCAATGTACAAGTTGCAGAATCACATTGGTTATATGGCCATGTATATACATACAGCAATACACATGCACCTCTGATAGAGTATTAATCTCTAGGATATATAAAGAACTCAAAAAATACCATAAAAAACAAGTAACACAAATCAAATAACCCAATCAATAAATGGGCTAAGGAACTGAACAGACACTTCACAGAAGAAGAAATACAATTAATCAACAAATTTATGAAAAACTGTGTTCAACATCTCTTAGCAATTAGAGAAGTTAAAATTAAAACTCTCACTCCTGTCAGAATGGCAGACATCAAGAATACAGGCAACAATAAATGTTGGCGAAGATGTGGGGAAAAAGGTACACTCATGCATTGCTGGTGGGACTGCAAATTGATGCAACCACTATGGAAAGCAGTATGAAGATTCCTCAGAAAACTGGGAATGGAACCACCATTTGACCCAGCTATCCCACTCCTTGGTTTATACCTAAAGGACTTAAAATCCGTATACTATAATGACACAGCCATATCAATGTTTATAGTAGCTCAATTCACAATAGCTAGGCCATGGAATCAACCTATGTGTCCCTCAATAGATGAATGGATCAAGAAATGTGGTATATGTACTCAATGGAATATTACTCAGCTTTAAAGAAGAGTGAAATTATGGCATTTGCCAGTAAATGGCTGGAGTTGGAGAATATCATGCTAAGCAAAATAAGCCAATCCCACAAAACCAAAGGTGGAATGTTTTCTCTAATATGTGGATCTAATTCACAATAAGGTGGGGAGCACTAGGGAAGAATAGCATTATCTTAGATTAGGTAGAGGGAAGTAATGGGAGGGGAGGGAGGGAATGTGGGGATAGGAAAGATAGTAGAATAAAACAGACATTATTATTGTATGTATATATGTGACTGCATGACCAATATGATTCTGCAACATGTACACTCAGAAAAATGAGAAATTATATCCCATCTATGTTTGATATATCAAAGTGCCTAAATGTATTCTGTTGTCATGTATAACTAATTAAAACAAATTTAAAAAAGAATGAAATTCTTTCATTTGCAACAACATGGATGAAACTAGAATATATTAAGTGAAATAAGCACAGAAAGACAAATAAATACAATTTCTCACTTATGTGGAAGTTAAAAGGTTGATGTCCAAGATGCAAGGAATAGGCATTGGTTACCAGAGCCTGGGAAGGGATTATGAAGAGATGATGGTTAATAGGTAGAGTGCAGATAGTATAAATTCTTATATTATATAACATAGTAGCATATTTGTGATTGACAATTAATTGAATATTTTAAATAAGTAGTAAAGTACTTTGAATGTCCCCACACACAGACACACACAAATAAATGTCTGAGGTGACAGATATGCCAGTTATCCTGATCTCATAATTTCACATTGTGTACACGTATTGAAATGTCACACTGTACCTCATAAATATGTACTATTGCTCTATGCCAATTGAAAACAAAAATATATTCAAAATCCAAATGCTGTTTATTTTTAAAGGCCCACCACAAATTTAATATAATTATTAAGATTTTCTCTATCACCTGCCCTTCTAATCTCTGATATGACCAATCTTAACTACATGGAAGTTCTAATTTTATTTATTTATTTGGTGCTGGGGGTTAAACCCAGGTCCTTATACATGCTAAACACATTATCTAACGCTGAGCTACTCCCCAACCCCAGTAGCAGATTTTTAATAGATTCTTATTTGTAGTTTACTGCAAATTGTATATATTTAATATATGACAAGTTAATAAATGATAGAATTGTGGATCAGAATAATGTTGCCATACCAGTGTAAAATATGAGTTGAAATTGCAAGGATGGGAATATTCAAGGGAAAAATGTAATTTTACAGTTGGCTTAAACAAATCAATTACACAAGGATAAAGTGGGAAGATCTAGTTCAACCTCAATAAAAATAAATGCTCAAGTTTAATTTGAATGTGCATTGAATTAGGCCAACTATATGGTTTAATCTGTTTTTAAAATTTAACTTCAATTTGCACTAATAAATATACAACTACTCTATCCCAGAAAATGAGAAATTTAATGCATTCTTTTTCAATATATTATAAACATTCCTTGTAACATACTTTAAGAAGGCTACTGACAACTGAGTTTTAGAAAGTAGAGCTGCAAATATAGAAGGGGTTCTGGGAATCTTGTCCAAAGAGGAACATGTTTAATGTGAAAAAGAAAGGCTGAGGAGATATCTGATCTCTGACTTCAACTGTTAAAAAACTTAAAAAAATACATTTCTAGGCTATTGTTACTTATAATTTTTCATTTTGTAATAATTTAAGACTTTAAAAATAGCACAAATATTAGGCTGCTTGTATATTTTTCACCTCACTTTCCCAAATGTCTTTCATAACCTTAGTAAAATTATCAAAACCAGGAAATTAACACTGATACAATACTATGAACTTATGTATAGATCTTATGCAAATTTTGTCGACTATCCCCTTAATTTCCTTTTCCTGGTCCAGAATCACATTTAGTTGTTATCGCATTAAATATCTTCCACTCTAGGACATTACCTTAATTTTTGTCTTTCTTAATCTTGATCCTTTTTAAGAGTATTGGATAGCTATATTTTAGAATGTCCCTCAATTTGGGTTTGTTTAAAATATCTTCATGAGCTGGGCTTGGTGGGCATACCTATAATCCCAGCTATTGAGAAAATTGAGACAGAAGGATTGTTTAAGTGGGATTGCTAGGAGTGGGAGGCCAGCCTGGGCAACATAGCAAGGCTTGTCTTTAAAAAACAAAACAAACAAACAAAAAACTTCTAAAGACTAACTTCAGTCTATGCATGTTCATCTTAAAAACCATGGAAATGCTGTGCCATTTAACAATATATCTCATCACAGATGATATTAATTTTGATCACTTGATTGAATGTCTGCCATTTTTCAGTTTTTCTGTCTTTTTTCTACTGTAAAGTTAATATTTGGAGTGTTTTTGTTTTGTTTTATTTTCCATATGGAACATACTTTCAGACTATGCAAATATCCTATTTCTCATAATAATGTTAGCATGTATTGATGATCAGGATGAGCTTATGAATTTTTATTTTACTCAGTGGATTTTACTCCATTTCTATCATTATTTTGTTGCTCATAGCATCCTACTTTTGGCCATTGGGAACTCCTTTACCTTGACTCCTGTGTCTTTTGTCTTATCCTTATTATAGTTCAGGGCATTTTCTTTTCTTTTTTGGGGAGTGGGGTACCAGGGACTGAACTCAGGGGCATTTAACCACTGAGCCACATCCCCAGCCCTATTTTGTATTTTATTTAGAGGTAGGATACTGTCAGGGTTTTTAGCCCCTGTCTCCTCCTGACCAGCTGGAGAAGCGGGAAAAGCACACCCCGACCAGGACAAGCCAATAAAGGTCGTCCCTCCCGGGAGGACAATCAAACATGCCAGGGAGAACAGTCAAAGCAGGATCTCAGTTAATAAGGAAGTACACACAGCTTATATACTGCACAGGAGCCAATCAGGATAAAGGTCAGAGGGGTGGAGCAAGTTCACGTATACACCCACCCCATAGTCTGTAAGGGAACGCACAAGCTGTCCATGAGGGCGAAGAGTCCTGGACCTATCCTGAGGTGGTCTGCCTCCTCCGTCACTGCTCACAGCACCGCCTCCTGGCTGATGGCCAGGAGCCATCCCAGCCACATGTACAGCCTCAAAACCAGGAAGCAGGCAGCCATGCCCTACAGGGTACTACTGAGTTGCTTAGCACTTCACTTTTGCTGAAGTTGGCTTAGAACTCTCTATCCTCCTGCCTTAGCCTTCCGAGCCCCTGAGTTTACAGGCCTGTGCCACCACACCCAGCTATATTTCAGGGTATTTTCTTTTTTTCTGTTACCATGAGACATTCTGGGTTCATCTTGTATTTCCATTGCCCTCGCTCTGGAGGCAGTCATTTTTCTAAGGCTATCTAGTTCTTTTTACCGGAGAATATATAGTTTAGATATCAAAATACAGGTACTAAATGGGTGTAAGTCTCCTTTGTGTATTTCTTTTATTGTTTCCTTTGTGTATTTCTTAATGAACAGAACTAGGAAATATATGTATTATAGGTTGATATCTAGATTTTTGTGTCTTTGTTTACTACTATTCAATAACTAGCACATGTTTAGAACAGAATTTATAGCCAATAGTATAGAAAGAATTTCTCACTTGGTATAAAATTAGACTGTGTAACCTAGAGACTTTCCAATTTCATAAATCTGTTATGTTCTGATTCTGCGAAAGATAAGCTAGAGAATTATACCAAACAAACTTACTCTCTGTATATTCATAATAAGAGAAATGCAAAAGTCATGGGTGCAGAAAGGTTTTATTATTATCAAAAACAGTGAAAGAAGTTGAAGATCTAAAAGTCCTTTTACCCACTTAGCCTGATATGCAGAAGGCTTTATCAGTAAAGCTATGGTGAAAAAAGAAGAAAAGCAAATGAGGATATCTCCTTAACTGGTGTTCTAATATTGCTTTCTATTCATTATTTTCTACTTTATGTAGATGAGATCAAAGTACAGGTATTTCTACAATAATACCATATATACTTTATATTCTGCAAAATAGTAGCCTAAAACAGGACTGACAGAAAAAATTAGGTTAGAGTCCTCAAAATTTATGGAACTTTATAAGTACTAACAAAAAAAGCAGTACTTTAAAAAATTAATTAAGTCTTCATCAGCATTTCCGTCTCCTATCATGGTCAGTTCCTAAAATCCTTTAAAACCTAGTGTTCATGCTTCTTATATTAGAGATATATAATATATATGTACATATATATAAAATAAAAATTCAAAATATGATTCAGAGTACAGTGTTTTCCACTAATGCATAAGTTTAAAAATTAAGGAATTGTCTCTGTAGCTTCTTTTTTGCAGGGGGAAGGAGAGTACTGGGGATTGACCTCAGGGGCACTTGACCACTGAGCCACATCCCCAGCCCTATTTTGTATTTTATTTAGAGACAGGATCTCACTGAGTTACTTAGTGCCTCGCTTTTGCTGAGGCTGACTTTGAACTTATGATCCTCCTGCCTAGCCTCCTGAGCTGCTGGGCTTACAGGCGTGTGCCACCGCGTCCAGCTTTCTTTGAGCTTCTTTTGCACCCCACGGACTCATCAGATAGCTTTACATCATGGTAGCCATGGAAGTTCTTGAAGCTAGTAAACCAGCTGCTACTTAGATTAATGGAAGGCACTTCTGTAGACCTTTAGCTGTTTTTTATAAAGGTGTTCATATATTGCTAAGACTTAGTTCTTTAATTGTAAGCAAACTTGTCTCTAATCTTTAAGAAAATGAATGTACCGGGGGAAAACAATCAAGTTGAATTCACACAATTTCTATATTATAAGGACATCACTCCAATATTAACTATTATTTATGTATAAGATAATTTAAGTTAAAGAAGCACATGTTCTAGTGGTAATTAACCGTCAGTATGCTGAATGATTGCTAATATGTGTACACATCAAAGACAATGTTTAATCAGAGTTGATATTGCCTACTTGTGTATTTTTATAGTCTTAGATGTTTCTGATAACACTGTATTCACATATCACTTGTTGAATTTGCAGAGTCTTTGAATGAATGATGGTTTCATGAAATATTTTAACCTTTGGATACCTGGGTCTTATAGAGGCTCTTTTCAGTAGTAATTTTGTGTATAATTCTACAGTCTTTTAAATTCTTTCTCTCCTATTCCTTTGCCTCCTTCTATTTCTTCACTCATTTCATTAGTCCCAAACTCTGGGCTAGGTCTAATGAAATCTTTTGAAGAAGCATGTGATTCCTGCTCTTTACAGATAGGAAATAATTTGGAATCATTATAAGACAAAATATAATCAATTAGTAGACTGCCGTATGTAGTTGTAAACACTAGGCTTGCTTGTGCTGTGTCCTAGCCTTGCCTACTTTTTCAAAAAGCATTTCCAGTTTAAGATGTTGCTTATCTTCCAGTCTTATCAAGTTGTGAATTGATCTTTTCACTTGTTGATTTTCCCACTTTACTGAAAGGAGAGGATTTCTGAATTCTATAAATTTACTTTGTCAGTGTTAATGGTTTAGATATTTGGTGTCCCCCCAAAAGTTCATTGTGAGACAATGCAAGAAAGTTTAGAGATAAAATGATAGAGTTTATAAGAGTTTAACCTAATCAGTACATTAATTCCCTGAAAGGGATTAACTTGGTGATACCTGTGAACAAACAAGGTGTGACTGGAGGAGGTTGGTCCTGGGGCATTTGGTGTTTATATTTTGTCCTAGTGAGGGGATCTCCAGCTGGCGGATCTTTTTGCCCTTTCCCTTTCCCTCTGGGGAGAATCTTTAGTACTAGGAACTCTTTAGTACTTCTTGAATATTGTATTATGTATTAAAAAGTTAATTAAGAAAAATATATATTTCTTCATATATATTTAGTTGCTAAGAAATTAAAAAGTCGGAAGAAATTTAGAAATTTTAGGGAGAAAATTATTGAAGCTTATCTAAATTATATAATAAAGTAAATGTTCCTATATAGAACCTAGACATCCCCATTTAGATTAAAAATACAGGTGTGGTGGTGCACTCCTGTAATTCCAGTGACTTCAGAGATTCAAGCAGGAGAATCAAAAGTTCAAGGGCAGCCTCAGCAACTTAGTGAGGTCCTAAGCCACTTACCAAGACCCTTGCATAAATACATACATACATACATACATGCTGGGGATATGTCTCAGTGGTAAAGTGCCTGTGGGTTCAATTTCTAGTAAACAACAAAACAAACAACCCTTTTGCAGTTAAATATTATCTAATGGTTGTTTTGATATATAAAATGTAAAATATGTCTTGGGCATGGATTTTTTTTTTCCCCCACATGTCACTTTGGAAAAAAAAAATAAAAAAGTTTTTTTTTTTAGATTTTTCAAGAAATTTTTGTATTATACAATTATTTCATCTTTCCTAAAGTGAGAAATGACCTATTATAAACCCTCATAATTCAGATGGGAATGTGGAGATTGCGAATGATGTAATGATCACATGTAAGATCATAGTAGAATATAAACTTCCTGACTCTTAATGTAAATATTTTATTGGGTATATTAGGATGCTTTTATTTAATGAAAAAAATTATAGTAATTGACTATTGGCTCCATATACTTTGGTCTCTTGCTTTAGGAATCAGTTCTAAATTGAAGTCCAAAATTGACCCTCACAATTAAGAGAATTCAGAAGAGATATAGAGATATCTGTATCTTTTTGAGCCATACATGTCTTTGCATGGGTTTCCTACTTTGGGAAATTATTTTTCTTTCAGAATTTTTAACTTAATTCATATTTTAGTTTCTATAAATATCTACAAAACAAGAGTGAATTCTTGAGAAGAATCTGGTATTAGTTCCTTTATACAAAGTAAGCTTTGTAAATTAGATCATTAGATTGTAGCTTTTAGCTAAGTAATGTTTACTTGGAATGGTCTATTGTTTTCACTTTTTAAGTTTGGTAGTTTTCTTTTTTAAAAAAATTGCTAAGATAAAGGCTTGAGTTTTGTCTGGTATTTAAGTACTAGGATTCTGCTTTTGTGCTCATGAGAATATTTCAAGGGAGTAGGAGTCCAGTAGTGTGGTGAGGGTCCACTCTATTCTCTATCTACCTCCAAAAAAAGCATCATCATGCTCCAACTCATTCAAGAGAGTAGATGTGGGTTATATCTGCTTCTTTCTTCTGTTGCTTACCATTGGCTCTTTGCCTCTTTACTGATTGTTTTGATTGATTGCTTTTGCAATGTTTGTGCTGGTGTTATGGAAAAAAGAGAAATAGAAGATCCTAGTAGGTGGCCTGCATTCACAAATTTTTAATCTAAATGAGAGAAAGGCTGAAGCTGCCATAATTGTCTTTTTCTCCACCAATTTTAACATGGCCATGGAAATCAACATAGCATCTGTCTCATAAGGAAGGCAGAATTCTCTAGTTACTAAGTAGGAAGAGTTGAGAAAAGCCAGAGCAGGGAAACATCCCTTCCTCTTAAAATGCAAGGGTAACCTTTTCAAAGTGCTGTTGGTCTTTGTTGGATTAAGAAATACAGTGTATTATCCCTTCACAACCCTCCTCAAAATAATCTGTTGGGATTTTCCCATTATTTGACTAGCATTTAGAAATATAATTACTAATAAGATTCAGTAATAAATAATATGGCCAGGAGAAAATTTGACATGGAATTTCAGCTGATGGCAGGATGATGTTGGTACCTTTGGGAGCGTGGATAGTGAGGAAAAGACAGTGTTAGGATTAATGAATAAACATTTATGTGAATTGCCTTAGTTTGCAACTAAACAATTATGTACTTTTGTTATTTACCTTACTTCATAGAAACAAGACTTTCACATGTCAACAGTGCACAACATACTTTTACCAAATATTTGTACACCTAGTTGGTACATGACATTTTTCTAGATTTTATAGAATATGTTGAGAATATGATCCTTGCTCTCAAATATACATGATTTTAAAAAGACATGACTGTATTTGAGAAGCAGAAAAATCAGTCAGCAGTAAACCTATCACTATCTTAAAAAATATAGCCCTTTAAGATGTAAAGTTTCTCTTTAAGTAATAAATTGTAGTCATAGAAATATTGCTCATTCAGCAGCTATAAGGTTGTTACAGACCTCTTCAGTGAATTTTAGTGTTTCTTTATTACATTTTTGCCCATCTAAATCTTTCTCTAATCTTTCCCTAATTTATCTAGAAGAAATTTGAGGTGAGTATTACATTTTAAAAATACTTTAAGTCAAAAAACTTGAGTAGTTTAATAAAGGACATGTGTAGGTTAAGTTTAGGGATAACTTATCTTCCTTTGAAAGTGTTTCTTAATTAAAAACAGATGAGAGTAGAAAAGAAGGTATTCAGAACACTAAATAAAATGCTGTGCTTTGTGGAATTGGCAGAATTCATCAATACATGTAACAATGATTTATCATTGCATTTGGTCCTAACACATATCTGTGTAGATCAACAGAGGCACAGTAAGAAGGATAGGTAGTGTAAAACACTAAGGTGAAAGGGTTAATTGGCCTTGTTGGGTTCAATTTGCCACTCCAGTGGCACTTTCTGTTGTCTGTGTAAACAGAGTTGCTAAGTACTTTCCCACTAAGCTGCCACTCTTTTATTTATACAGTTGAACCACCAATGAGGGATGGATCAGTTTACCAATTGTTAGGCCTTTTCTTCCTCCTTTTCTGCCCACTTCATGCTTTTTTCTCCAGCTGTTGCTACATACTTCTTTAATCCTAATCTTTCCTTAGTCCTTATGTTTTTTAAGTTTCTTTTTTTCTCTTATTGATTCATGTGTGTGGATATTATACCTGGTTCTACTGAACTGTCCTTAATTCTTCCTCACCTCTGTTCTCATTTTATCAATTTATACCACAAAACTTACTGAAACTCTGAAATTTTTTTTCAAGTAACATTTAAAAACTCTTTAAAAATTAAAACATGTATAGCTAAAGTCCTCTTTATCTGCTAGTACCTCCACCCTACTGTGAGTTAATATATTAAAATATATACTTCTAAACAATTTTAGTATTTTTATATATTTATAAACATGATATTGCTGGAAATTAATGATATTCTGAAAATATCATTCTGCTTTTTTCACTATACGTTGTATTTTTATGAATTATGCATATTACATAGAGATGCATTCATGTTACCTAGATCTAATTTAAACTGATAACTGCATTACATTTCATATTTTAGTTTTTTGCCTATTAATGGACATTAAAGTTATATTCAGTTATTTTCTCTATTTTAAGCAATGCCACAATGAACAGACTTATAGATGTTGTTATGTATGTATCACTAGTTTTTCCGGGCAGTGTTTTCCAAACAGCATTAAAAAATCAGTTTAGTAGTTTGGAATCTGCATTTTAAAAGAGAACAGAACAACGTAGTAAAAAGTGTCAGAGTAAATGGTATTTATTTTTCCATGAAATATATATTGTTGGGTTTGAGTTGTAAATATTAAATAAATCTGCTACTGTAGAACTCAATCAAAAAGTTTAATAAAAAATATATTTTATATTGTATATCTTAGCCTACTCTGGGTTATGTGCCTACAAGTGGATTATTCTGGATCATAGGCTACGTCATATTTTGTTAGACACAGCCAACTTTTCCAAGTGGCAATGCTAATTTATGCTCCCCACATGCTAGCTCTATTTAATATTCTTGTTTAACACTTTTACATTTTCTATATTCTTGAGGATGAAAAATTCTATCTTATTTTAATTTTAACTAGTGAGGTTAAGTATAACTTCTTTATAATAGAAAAGTATTAAGGCCTGTCCAGTTGGCAGATTACTATTAAAAATTGTATGAAAGCTAGAGAAACCTTCATCTCCACAATTTTTTCTAACATTTTCTTTTTTTTAAATAATGAGCATAAAACTGTGGTCTTAATAATTATTAAAAATAATTTTATTAATGATATCACATTCTATTACTTTACAGTTTATCTCAAATTTGTTTTTAAACACAATTCTTTTACCCAATATCAATGCCTTCAGGTTCATAGCATATTGGAGGAATATTGATATCCCTCAATATGTGAATTTAATGCATCTCAGCAAAATTCTATTGCACCTATATTCTCTATTGTAGAAGAACAGATGGTAGGCAAGTGCTAAGAAGTATTTCAGGCCTTTTTTATGACCACTATAGAATGAAAGAATCCTGGTAATGAATAGAACATTAGAAAATAATTTAGGTCTAATTATTATTGGTTATCTATTTTTGGCTTGTATTTTTTTGATAATGGAGATATAGTCTTTTTCTTTTTAAGTTATTGTTAGTGCTTACTAAAACTTAATCAGATACTTGTTTCATTCATTGATGCTCTATTTGTCCTCATAAGTCATGTAGGAAAGACTATTCCTTTAATTATGATGGCTCAAATATTGGAAGAAAGATTCTTCTTTGGTTGTGAGAATTTTTATTTTTATAATAACAGGTAGCCCTATTATTTAGGTAATGTGTACATAAATATGTATTGTATATACTAATTTCATTTTTGGACTTAATATTTCCTTAAGGCTTATTCTATAAATTGCCAATTTTTAATATTGTTTTATTTTATTTAACTGTGGTTTATAGAGTTATAATCAAAGTTGGAAGCTGATTTGATAAATGATGTCATATTTAGAAGGACCTTTCAGCTTTTTATTCTTTTGAAGCAAAAACTTTTTACAAGACTGTATCATGATATTTAGGCATTTCAGTTCTGTTTTCAATCTAAAATTATCTTATTTCCAGTTTCTTGTTGTAAAACATGAACTATATCAGCAACTATTATCCAGTAGAAGTTAAGGTAAAAGTAGTTCTGAATTAAAAATGAGTGATCATTTTATAGAGACCATGGCTGTAGACTTCTGTCTACTCATTTAGAGCACGTATTGTTTTATGCTGTCAAGTAAGAATTATTTATAGGATTTATTTAACAACTAGTGTAACTCTTGAGGGAAAACAGAAAGATTAGATTTATTAAACTTGTAGAGTTTCTTTTTTCAAGGCCCAACTTTTTTCTCATTTAAGTTAATTGTATGCTCAAATATCATTCAGACTTTTCACTGGCCCTCAAATGTGATAAAGCTGCTTCTTATTTTTAAGAAGAAAGTCATATTACGGCATTTATTTTAGACTTCAATGTATACTCTTTTTTTTTAAAAGAGAAAGAGAGAGAGAGAGAGAATATTTCAGTATTTATTTTTCAGTTTTTGGTGGACACAACATCTTTGTTTGTATGTGGTGCTGAGGATCGAACCCAGGCCCCACGCATGCCAGGCGAGCGCGCTACCACTTGAGCCATATCCCCAGCCCCCAATGTATACTCTTCACAAAAAAAAGTTAAGATAATATTTAACACTTGAATAAAGCTTTAACCACTAATTCTTAATTAAAGTATCTTTAATAAATGTTCTTTCTTGATCTCTATGGGGAAAACATAGTTCAAAGTGTTAGTCCAATAGTCAAAACATAGTCCAATAGTCTCTGGACTGGTGCAGTTTTGCAAATTGTTACTTGTTTGCATTGATATAGAAATTGAGAGTAAGAGTTTTTAAAATTTTATAGTAGTTTGGCAGAGTCATGACTATCGAATCTAACAATAACAAAATATGGAATTATATCTTTGGTTTTTTTTCATTTCAGTGTTCTAATAATTCATTTATCTTTTACAAAAGTCTCCTTGAAAGCCAAACAAAGACTAGGACACTCAAAATATCAGTGAACCACAGCCGAATGCAATTCTTTATTTTATGAAAATGAACATAAAATAAAGAAGATATAATGGAAAATTGGGATAAAGTGAGCTTAAATTGTGGTTTCCAATTCCTAAAAATTTTTTGAGAACTGGAATTTTTTTTGTATTTGAAACCTCCTGTTTACATGATATATTCAGTCATGTTTTCTTGTTTATTCTTAATAAGTTCAAGTTATTTTTTATGGAAAAACTAGCTGATTTTTATTTTAATGCCAAACAAGACTTTAAATCAATTAAAATATTTCATTAAGCATAGTGTTACTTTCACATTTGCAGCAATCATAGTAAATACATTTCTTGGCATAAAGGCACAGCCTTTGTTTGGAGTTTAAAATATCCCCAACTGGGCTGGAATTGTGGCTCAGCGGTAGAGCGCTCCCCTAGCACAAGTAGGACCCGGGTTTGATCCTCAGCACCACATAAAAATAAAGGCATTGTGTTGTGTCCATCTACACCTAAAAAATGTTAAAAAAAATTCCCACCTGCAAGATTACAAATATAAAACTCCCATTGTTGTTTATGTAATAGTGGATTAATCAAATTAAGTTATACCATCCAGAATAAAATAAAATGGAAGTAATTTACTCATAAGATTCATATTTAAATCTTTATTTACAAAATACTATTCTAAGAATTATAATTCCATTAAGCTTAAATTGGAACAAAAGTAAAATCACTGAAGTAATAGCAGATACTTAAACTAAAAATAAGAGCTAAATCAAATAACTTTTGAAGAGAGATCAAAACTATTGTCAGGTTCCTTATTATGTTTCTGGATGTTCAGTAGCAGGCTCATTTGAAGGTAGAATCAAACATGAAGGGAACTCACTTCTACTTTCAGAATGCGGGGGAAGGAGGGGTGGAAATTCAGTTCTTTTTTTTTTTTTTTAATTTTTTAATATTTATTTTTTAGTTTTCGGCAGACACAACATCTTTGTTTGTATGTGGTGCTGAGGATCAAACCCGGGCTGCACGCATGCCAGGCGAGCGCGCTACCGCTTGAGCCATATCCCCAGCCCCGAAATTCAGTTCTTGAGGGGAGATATTGAGGAAAACACTGTGGTCCCATTGGGAATGGAAGGGGTGGTGAGTCTGGGGAGGGGGAGAAATCCAGCTCTTGGGGGAGATACTGAGGAAAACACTGGGGTCCCATTGGGAATGGAGGGGATGGTGGGCCTGGTGGAATATAATCTTGAAATGCTCCGTACACGTTTCCTGGAGGACATGGAGGGAAAAAGGTTCTCTTCTCATGAACTGACTACTTGGATCCACTGGAAACAAGGGACCTCTGATTAGAGAAAAAGGTGCAAAAACAGAGGCAGAACCAATTGCTTGGCTTTCAGCAGGGAGAGATGAATCAGGCACACTGGAATCACCAAGATCGACTTTGGTATCCTTTCTACTGGATTCTGTTTCTAAAGACATAGGCCCATTCACTTTATCTGAAGAACGCATATTAGAACTTCTGAGTTCTGCTGGACCTGGTGGTCTATCATAATTAGAATAACATCCATCTTGCCTTTGTAGAGAAAGACGTGGATCAGAATATGGTTGGCCTGGTGGAGGGATCATTATCCTATGTGCCTGTTCCCATGGAGATAACAGGGACTCGATGTCAGAAGGTGCTTTCTGAGGATCAGTTAACCTATCATAGTGTGAGTCTCTTCTTTCATTGCTAGTCAGATGGTCCAGAGGATTCTCTGGGCCCCTTGAGCCTCTTCCTCCTCCCAAAGGTGAGAGTGTGAGTGGACCTTTCTTTTCCAAATGAGGAGGTCTCATTTCAGATGAAGGTCGGCCCAAAGGCGAGGGACAATTTGGGGAATGCTTTCTGCCAAATGCTGTATTTGAAGCATAAAGTGCAAATGGATCTTTTTCTAAAAGTTTAAATTTAAACTCCTTTTCAGTTAATTTTTGTATGTTGCGAGCATTTTGTTTCCTTAAATAATTGAGGTTTCTTTCAGTAATCCAAGCTGCCAACTCACTATTATGTGCTTTTTTTCTCAGAGGAAATAATCTGCCCCTGAGAGAAATGAATAGTTATCTCCAATTCTTCTTCAAGATATTTGGCTTGCTTTCTGTAGGTCTCCAGCTGTTCAGTTGTATGACTGATCATTTCTTCCACTTTGGGAAGTTTTTCCTCTTGCTCTACCTGGTAATTTTCCTCTGCACTTAATTTCCTGTGGAGTTTCATTATACTTTCTTGATATCATTCCATCATGGCTTTATATTTCTGCTGAAGCTTCTGATTCTCACTTTCAAGCTGTGTATTTTCTGACTGCAAAGATGCTTGTTCAGTCTTTAGATTTTTAGTATGTTCTATAAGGTCTTCCTTTGTTTTCTCTACTTCAGATTATAAAGTAAAAATTTGACTTCTTTCTCTTTCTAAGATTTTTAAAGGGGCCTTTAGTTTAGCACCATTAACCAGTTTCTTCAAAGCTCCTTTTGGTTGATTATCTAAGTGAGCACCAATTTCTGATTTGCTCTTCATTTCCAATTCCAAGTTACCATCATCTGTTTGGGCTCCTGTGCTTGGAGAAGACCTATCTTTGATCTTCAGCAAGCATTCATTCAGTCAGAGATTCGATGTGATTTTCTTTATCACTTAGAACTTTTTCTGCATGTACTTTAAAGTCTTCAAATGGTATTTTCTCTTTATTGTGGACACATACTTGTTCCTTCCATACTTTAGCTTCTTGTTTTAAAGTCTGTTTCTGACTCTGCTGAAGTTGGGAATTTTCATTCAAAGCCTCTTTTATTGCCAGCATAAGTCCTTCTTCATTCACTTGAAATATTCTGAGGGTTGTTTTAGCTTCATCTATTTGTGATTTGAGGGATTTTGATTTGTCTTCTAGGGATTTTATCCTTTTTAATATATCCGCCATTATTTCATCCTGTTTAGAATGTTTAACTTTCTGTTCTTTTAGCTCTTTTTCTAGAAAGAGTAATTCATTCCCACATTTAGATTTGGACTTATCTAGCTATTCATATGTTGCCTCCAAATTTTGTGCTTCTGTTGAACCCTTCTCAAAACCACCATCCTTTAAAGATGACTGTAAGCCTTCATGCTCTTTTTGAACAAGGCTAACTTTTTCAAGTAGTTCACATTTTTCTTCAATTAGTCCAGAAAGTTTTAGAGCAAGCTTTCTTTCTCTTCCCACATATAGCCTGCTTTTCACAGATTGAAAACATCTCCACAAAAATGAGAGAACAGCAAAAAATCCAATAGCTGTACATATCACCAACTCCCAAAGAATGCCATAAGGATTAGGGCCTGGTTTCATGTCTTCAGACAATGTTGCCACAACCCTGCATACTTCTTCCAGGACCACCCCCTAGTATGGCTGAAGGGCACCCCGTGGCTCCTCCAAGACTTCTTTGGCTATTGCCACCACAACCACAGCTTGCCCAGCCATACCCACACAGGCTGTGGTTTGGTCTGTGTTTGGTCTGGAACTGGAACCTGCACCAGGCAACAGAGCAACCACTGCAGACTGGCTGGGGGCGGTTGGGGGGGGAACCATCTTCACCAGCTCCCACAGGCCTCATGGGCTCACACTGCCCCCCTTTTGGGGAGTCTCTGCCCCTTCTCTATGCTGTGTGTCCTGAAGCAGCACAAGCTCAATCTGGTCCCACTTGAGCCCACTATGCATTCTCTCCATGCCATCCACCCCTGGGTTTGGTTTCAGCCAGGCCACCGTGGAACTTTTCATGCACTAGTTATTCTATACAGTCATAATATCCAGTTTGATGTAACTAAAATTCTAAAGCTTAGTAGAATTTTTTTAGAACTTTTATGCCACATATTTATATTTATACCACTTGTTGTTTTGTTTTAATGACTCATTCTTTTACCTCCCCTTTTGGCACCTCCCCTTTCCTTCCTTCCATCTATCTTTGTCCCTTTCCTCCATTTCTGTTCCCTCTCCTCCCTTTCCTTGCAGTGTTGGGGGCTAAACTCTAAGGCCTTCTACATGGTAGGCAAGCTCTGTACCACTGACCTACATCCCCAGCCCTATTGACACTTTCTATACAAGTAATTTGAATTACTTCTATAGGAAAACTCTCATGTTAGACTCTTTTAAAAGTAATTTTAGAAGAGTTGTAACATGGGCACAAATCAGTTATGACAAGTTACAAAGCACAGCATATCTAATGTTCCTAAAAAGAAGGAGCCTAAAACTTGAGTTATTTTTCATGTCAGTTTTTCTAGGCTACTATTTAGTTAAAAGAGTCTTCAAAATCTTTTTCTCAAATGTTCTTTTCTTTTGACTTCTCATAGGACTTGAAAACTTCTAAGTTGGTTATTATAAATATATAGCAAAGAGAAGAACAGATATGACTCTTTGAAATGGTTTTAGCTCCTGAAAGTGAATTATGTTGTTGTTAAGATAAATAGTTCATTGCTTGATGCTTGACATCCAGACAAATTTTTTTATTTATAGTTATGCTTGAATTGTTCATGAGACAGATCTAATGTTTGAAGGAAAACATTCACTAGTAGTTATTGGTTTTCTAAATATCTCTAAATATGTAAGAAGTTCAAAGGCATTATGCCACTATGTATGATTAGACTGATTATTATTTATATTTCTATGGCCAGAGTTGTATCAGTGTAAACTAAAACACTTATCCTATTCTATAGGGCGTGAAAGTTTAGAAACTTTTTAACAAATTTAATTATGTGAGGTAATATATGTTAATTAGTTTGTGGTGAATATTTCACAATGTATATACGTGTATCAGAATCAACTTATCAGATGGGCATGGTGTCATACATCTATAATCCCAGTCACTTAGGAGACTGAGGCAGGAGGATCACAAGTTCAAGGCCAGCCTCAGCAATTTATCAAGGCCCTAAGCAATTTATTGAGACCCTGTCTCAAACAAACAAAAAGACAAGCCAAAGTATCAAGTTTGCAACTTAGATATTACAGTGCTATAATGTGTGTGTGTGTGTGTGTGTGTACTGGAGATTGAACTCAGGGGCACTCAACCACTAAGCCACAGCCTTAACCCTTTTTAAAAAAATATTTTACTTAGAGACAGGGTCTTGCTGAGGTGCTCAGTGCCTCGCTTTTGCTGAGACTGGCTTTGAACTTGCAATCCTCCTGCCTCAGCCTCCCAAGCCAGTGGGATTACAGATGTGCTCCACAGTGCCTGGTTTACAATGCTATAATTTTAAACTGTCAATTGTAACTCAATGAAGTTAGGAGAAAAGTCTAGAAGCTATTCTTTCAAACTTTAGTATGACATAAAATGTGGAAAAGAGATCATAAATATAGACAAATTAGGCAAAACATCTCCAAAAATACTTAGGATAAGAGTCTAAATTTTTTGGCTGATAATTTTATTTGTTAATCAGTGAACACACTAATTATGCCTGAGAAAATAATTTTAGAAATATTTTTGTGGCAGTAACGTAGCAGAAATCAAATCAACTTTATATTCCATTGTGATCCATGTTTGAAAATAAGTCTTTGGTCTGTCAACTTTAGATAGAGATGCTGACAAGGGAGGGAGTTTGTCAAGACCTACAAAGAAAAATATTCATCATGGAAGGACAGGAGCAATATTTGACAGGGTTGCAAGTACTTTCTTCCCACTTGATAAGTTTCAGATCCTTTATTATTAAGTGTTTATCAGTCTGTCTTTAAGGGAGAATTTCCTGTTTCTGTCTACTTTCTAGTTTTAGTGCTATTTCTACATTATTGCTTTCAAAAAGAAATCTCATATTTCAATACTTATTAAGAAACATGAAATTTTTGTTGTTTTTTTCCTACTGACCTCCTTTAAACAACTTAGTAAAGGAGGAAAATGAGAATATTAATTTATTAAATAACTTTCAGAATGATAAAATTTGAAGAGCAACAATGGGGAAAAGGGTGTATTGTCTTAAGGGCACCAAGGAAAATAACCTTAACTCTAGAATTCTATACAAAGTGAATCTGTCTTTCAAGAAAGAGAACAAAATAAAGACATTTCCAGATAAATAACAAAAACAGAGTTAAAAAGATACAGTTCCTTTTTGAAGCACATACCAAGGCTAAATTTCAGGAAGAAGGAAAGTGATTGTCATGGGGAAAGTCTGAGATGCAAGATGGAAAAATTAGTATAATGATAATTATATAAGTAAATCCTAAGCAAACTTGACTGTATAAGAGAAATATCTGATTTTTTGAAAAGGGCAAATAGGATAAAACTAAAAGTTTGTGTGACAGCAGTATATAAGTTTGGAGGAAGTGATCAGAGTTCAGGTTATTTTAAGGTTCTTATAGTTTTAAGAGGAGGAAGAAGATAATTAACTTTAGACTTTGTCAAATTTAATATGTATTTCAAACTAACTGGAGTAGCCATTAATAGAATAGAACCTGTAACTTCAAAATAAGTATGATGGGAAGTAGGGGAAAGAATGTATGAAGAAATAGTCAAAAAGAACACTTAAGAAAGAAAGAAAGAAAACAAACAAAAAGAAATATAAAAGGCCAGGATCAGAGTATTAATAAACCACTTTAAATGTACAAAATCATCTTGTTAAAGAAAAAAGTTAACAATTTTTTTTAAAAATGGCAAAACAAAGATATATGCTGTTTATAAGAGAAACACCCAACATATAAAGATTTAAAAAGAGTAGAAGTTAATAGATGGAAATAAATTCATGTGACTGGACCCACCCAGTACTTAGAAGTAAAGCACAAACTGTCCTGCTCAATAGCACTTCTTATACATAGCAGAGTTTACAATTATGTGAAGCAGATTTTGAGACAATAGTTATCTTTAATAGCTCTAGTTAGTGAGAGACATTAATGTGTTTTGCTTCTTGTAAGTGTATTTGAAAATTTGTTTAAATTGACTTTTACCTGTGTATATACTGTTTGTTGTCTTAGGATAATCAGGAAGAACCAGAAAGAAATAGGTTTGGGGAGCAAGTAGGATATAGTTTGGCAACTTGAACAAAACTGAAATATCTTACCAATGGATTGTGCTTCATGACATACAGAATTAAAGACCCTCTGATTCTAATTCCTGTATGAGTTTAAACAACAATAATTTAAAATAAGAAACTAAAGGAAGAAGCCAGGTATGGTGATGGCTCCTGCCTGTAATCCCAGTGGCTCATGAGGCTGAGATAGGAGGATTGTGAGTTCAAAGCCAGCCTCAGCAATTTAGCGAGGCCTTAAGCAACTCAGTAAGACCCCGTCTCTAAATAAAATATAAAAAGGGCTGGGGATATGGCTCAGTATAAGTGCTCCTGAGTTCTATCTCCAGTACCATAAATAAATAAACAAACAAACAAACAAATAAATAAATAAATAAGGGAAAGCATAAGGTCCTTCATTAATATGTACAATTTTCATGTTTTATGTATTAATTCAAAAAATTTTTTTTAATTGAAGGAAAATATCCTAGAGAGAGAAAATTGCATTAGAAATTAGAAGCCTTGCTTTATCAATCATTATATAATATTTTTCAGTACATAATTTTGTTATCTATTAAAGTGAATAAGGAAACTTGAATTTAAATTAAACTTTAAACTTTACAGAAATAGTAATAATGATCTTCAATGATAAATTAAACATAGCAAAGGGGGGGAGTCAGTAATAAAGTAACAGGCTTTAATTATATTTAGATGGATAGAATAGACTTTAGAGTAAAAATAAAGCCCTTTCTAATTTTGAAGGTTTAAGAAGTGGAAAGTCTTATATCAATAGTCTGATATTAGTATTTAGAGTCATTTACTATTCATTAATTTAACAATTATTTAGTGATTGCTCAATATGTGCCTGTCATGACTTTAGAGACACAGCACTAAACAAAACAGTTTAAAATTCCTGCCTCTTTGGTGTTTACATTCTACTGGAAGAGATTGAAAATCTGTGGAACATATATTAACCAGATAGTTCAAATTCTATAGAGAAACACATAGTGGAAGAATGCAATAGGGATGTTTTGGGGGAAATGAATTGTGGAAAACTGCAGTTTTAGGTGGGGGTAGATAGGGAAGTCCTCACAGAGTGATTGATATTTGAACAAAAACAATGAAGAAGAGAGGATGTGAATCATGAAGATGAGTGGAAAGACCATATCAGGCAGAGGGATCAGCAAATGCAAAGGCTCTGAGCATGACTATGGCCAGTATGTTCAAGAAACATCAAGGAGGAGGCATGAATGTGGAGAAAGCCAGAGGAATAGTGGTTGGGGATGAGTTCAGAGATAATGAGTCATCAGGTCCCTGTGACATCATAGGACATTTTGAGGATTTTGGAGGTCTAGATGTGATTGTAAGGACTTTGACTTTTTAAAAAGAAATTATGGTAAAATGTATATAACAAGAAATTATCATTTTAAACATCTTTAGGATTAGAACTCATTGGCATTAAGTACATTCACAATGTTACAAAACTATCACCATGATCTATTTCCAAAACTTTTCCATAACCCCATACTGAAAGTCTGTCTCCCATTCTCTCTCCTGGTAAACTAGTAACTTCTATTCTACTTTCCATCTATGAATTTGCCTGTTCTAGATACTTCATATAAGTGAAATTGTACAATGTTTGTCTTTTGTATCTAGCTTATTTTACTTAATTTAATGTTTTCGAGGTTCATTCATGTGGTAGAACATATAGTATTTCAAAATCCTTTTTATGACTGGAATCTATTTTATGTATATAACACTTTTATTTATCCATTTATCTATTGATAACAATTATGGTTGTTTTCACCTTTGGCTGTTGTGAATAATGCAGCTATGAACCTTGATGTACAAGTTTCACTGAGTCCTTCCTTTCAATTTTCCTCCTCCTCCTCCCTTAATCTTATTTTTATTTTTGCAGTACTGGAGATTGAACCCAGGTCCTTGCATTTCCTAGACAAGTGTTGTATCACTGAGCTACATCCCTAGCCCTTTTAAAATTTTGAGGTAGGGTCTTGATAAGTTGCCCAGGCTGTCTTTGAACTAGTAATCATCCTGCTTCAGTCTCCCAAGTAGTGTGTGCCACTGACTGGCCTTGCTTTCAGTTCTTTTGGGTATATACCTAGAAGTGGAATTGCTAAATCATGTGTTAATGAAGTGTTTTAACCTTTTGAGTAAATGTCCTTCTGTTTTCCATATCAGTATCATCATTTTATTTTTCCTCCAGTAATGTATAAGCTTTTCAAATTTTTCCACATCCTCACAAACATTTGTTATTTTCTACTTTTTAAAATATAACCATTCTAGGTATGAAGTGGTAGTTTTGGTTTACATTTTCCTAATGATTAATGTTGAGTATCTTTTCATATACTTAGTAGCCATTTGTGTATCTTTTTTGAAGAATTGTATTCAAGTCCCTTGCCTGTTTTAAAATTGGATTATTTGTCTCCTTGTTGTTGTTAGAGTTCTTGATACATTCAGGATATTGACTCCTTATTATATGTACTTCTTATTATATGATTTGCAGATATTTTCACCCTTCTGGACTTGTTTTCTTGATAGTTTCCTTTCATGTTGTTTTCTGTATCTTGTGTTTTTGTTCCTCATTGCTTCCATTACTGTCTGTCTGATTTTGTGTTTTCTTGGTTTATGATTGTTTGCTTTTGGTGGTGTAGGGGATTGAAGCCAGTGCTTTAGTATTTGCTTAATGAGTACTTTACCACTGAACTACACTTCTAGCCATTTAGTTGTTGTTGTTGTTGTTTTATAGTATATCATTATGATTCCCTTTTTCTTTCTTGTTTAATATCTATTTTAGTTATATTCTAAGTGGTTACCTAGTGTAATAAGTTAAATTAGGTTGTTATAAGTTGAAGGTATTAATTGTAATTCTGAAGATACCCCCACTAAGGACTTTACTTTTTGATCTGAGTAAAATGGAAAACTATTGGAGGCTTTTGACTGGATCTTTTTTTCATCTTAGTCTCGCTGCTATGCTAAAAATAGACTGCTGAAGGTAGATGCCAAGCTGGGGCAGAAGTTGTGAAATAGATTTTATAATGAACCAGGCAAAAAATTATCGTGGCTTAAAACAAATACTGATAATGATACATGGTATTACTGGTAATTGTGTTCAGATTCAGAGTATACTTTTAAAGGAAAAATGAACAGGATTTGCTAATGAATTTTGTGTGGACTGTGAAAGAGAAGTTAAGGGTTATGCCAAAGGATTTTGGAAGATGAATTTGCATTTGCAGGTGGAATTCCAAACTTTAGGATATGTGTGTATTAAATGGACTCCTTATCAATATTTTAAAAAATGTATTCCACATTGAGGAGAAACTGAAGCATCTAAAAGCTATGATATGTTCATTTCCTTGTTAATAAATTTTAGAAAGAATTTTAACAGCAAAATTTTTCTGCCAAAAAAATAAAAGATTTTGGAACTGGGGTTGTGGGTCAGCAATAAAGCACTTGCCTAGCACTTGTGAGACACTGGGTTAGATCCTCAGCACCACATAAAAATAAATAAATAAATAAATAAATAAATAAATAAATAAATAAATAAATTAATTTAAAAAATAATAAAGTAGATATTTTTTAAAAAATAAATAAAAGTTTCTTGGCTATCAAATCTGACACTTGAGTAAAATCTATTCACAACTTCAGAAAAAACTTATTCCTTCCACTTACATGAAGTGTCTAGAAAATGTAAATCTATACAGAACATAATGAGAAATATGTGAAAAACAGCTCACTTCATAAGTGTAACTGACATATTCATGTCAAAAAGAAAAAGTTTTCCTAAAATTTGGTTTTTAAAAAGCATAGTAAACCTGGGCATGGTGGTACATGCCAGTAATCCCAGCAAATCAGGAGGCTGAGGCAGATCTCAGGTTCAAGGCCAGCCTCAGCAACTTATTGATTCCTTGTCTCAAAATAGGACTGGGGATGTAGCTCAGTTGGTAGAGTGCTTGCCTCACATGCACAAGGTTCGATTTTGGGGCTCGATCCCCAGTACCATGGGAAGAAAAAAAATGCTTGGCCAATATACTGAGTTCCATCACCAGCATTGTAAACAAATACAAGGAAGAAGCAAAGAAAAATATTAAATATAATATGAAAATATTTAAATTAAATGGTAATACTCTCCTACTTTATCCTCAATCCCATTTTCCAGAGGTGATTGTTTTTAAAGTTTCATGAAATATATGGATCTCCATTATTTTCAAATTAACCTATATAAACTTGCATTATCAACTTTATACCTTGTGGTTTTGAATCATATCATATATTATTCGTTTAATTATAAGACTTTTAGGGTATTACTGTTCTGAACTATCCATATATGTATACATTTCAGTGTTGCAGTAAATAATTTTAAATTGATAAAAACTAATTTCAGCTAAGTTGTTCATCATTTGCGTCTGCAATGTTATAAAATTATTATCTTATCTCATTGATTCTCAGCTGAGGGCAGTTCTGTCTCCCCCAGGGATATTTGACAGTGGAGACACTTGTTGGGAGACATTTTTGGTTATCCTAACTGGAGAGGGAGTTACCAGTGGGGCCATGCTACTGGCATTGGATGATATAATTTAGGGGTGCTGCTAAACATCCTACAATGCACAGAAGAGCTCCCTACAACAAAAGATTATGTGGTCCAAGATGTCAGTAATACTAAATTCAGAAAGCTTGCCTTATATGAAAGAGATTAAGAGTGAGGACTACCCAGGCTGACTGCTTGTTTTTGTGACTATGCTTTGTTATTTAACCCCTTTATGCTTCGGTTTCCTAACCTATATAATAATAGTAGCACCTATCTTATAAGGTTGTTGAGAGACATATTAATAAAACCATACATGTGAAACACTTAGAATAATGCTTGAAACATAGTAGGGATTTGGGCTATTATTGTTATATTGTTAATTTAGCATGGAAATCCAGACCTGTAATCAAAACTACAATTTTTTTCAGTTTTTTCTGTGATAAGCAAATTTCTCATAAAAAGTAAAATCTAATCAAAAGAATGAAATGAGATCAGCCTGAGATTCCTGTTACAAATATATGAATAAAAGTGCCTATTAATAAATGTTTGTTAACAATTTGGGGAAATTTTTGAAATGATATGACTTACCAAGTTAACTTTATATTCCTATATGTATTTCTTATGTAAATTATTTTTTTAAATATTTAAAAATTATAGCTTACGTTATGGTGCATCTGGTAGAGCAGTATTCCTTGAACTGAGACGTCATTTCATTGGTGTTTTCTCCTAAGTTCTGTAGTTGAAGTTTTATTTTTTGAAAGTCCTAACTCTGGGAACATAATTCAGGAAATAAGTGTTCATATAAAAGGGAAAGATTAAGTAATTTTTATTTGAATTGAATTCCCACCTTGCTTTTTAATTGTTAATTTTTGTTTTTTATCCTTTCCTCAGTGTTAAATCCTTATTCTGATGTTTTCCTAGGCCAATAAGACATTTTGAGGAAACACTGTTACAGCTACATCCTAAGGGTAGAATAAGAGTGTTCAATTTATTAAATTCTAGGTTATTTGTATAAGGAAGGAATAGAAAATACTTATTAGTCACATCATAGTTTTTATTTTCTCTTTTAATAACTACTGTATTATAAAATTTGTTAATCTTAGCTGTGTTTCTTACCATTATCTTTATCAGTGCAGTAGTTCATGAAAACACATCATTTAACTTAATAGGTTTAATTCAAAGTATTTTCATATATCTTCCAAATATAAAAATACCAAGCAACAGTTTCAGATTTAAAGGCAACATATAATGCTACTGTTTTCTAAAAACAAATACAACTTTATTATTTCCACAATTTTTCTAAGACTAAATGGCATAGGAGAAAAATATAAATCCATTTCTTGAACTTAAAAAGAAGGTGGATAAGTGATTAAAAAAAACACATGGATTTCTTTTCCTGTCTTTCTTTGCTTTCTTTCCTCTTTTTTTAGGTTCAGTTTTAGTTTTTACCACTTGATGGCAGTGATGGAGCTAGAGCTACCCCAAGAAGGTTAGGGCAAGAACTCATTATGAATAACAAAAGGGTAGGTACAAAGGAAATCACTGACATTTTAATATTATTCACATTTCTAGGTGATATTACTTATATTGCAAGTGACAGTAATAGGGAGAAAAGCCTCTAGATGGAGCTTCAGTACTTTCTAAGGGAGAACATTTGCTCTCTTTCTAAATTCATGCTTTATATTATTTTCATAATATATTGAATCCAAATGGACGTCTTACAAGATAATATTTAAGGATGAATTTATGTCAATTGTAATTAGGGAAATTAATTCACATATCTACTAATAATTTGAAAAAAATAGCTATTTAATGTCTTAAATTTCTATTTCATTACTATTAATATTTGTTGAAAAGTATGTTAAAGTGTTATTCAAATGTTTTTATCTAGTATGAAAATGAGCTTGCATATCTAAAAACTTAGTAAAAGGCATTTTATTAATAAGATATCAGGTGCTTAAATTAATATTGCTTTATAATTAAACAAAAGTATATTTTTTATTAAAGTTCCAATTTTCTTTTCACATTTTAGTTACAAGACCATTGTATTTCAATTTCTGATAGTTTATTGGAATTATATATGTATGTGATTGATATTGCCCCATGATTAAAACCATCTGTTATAATCAATAGTAATTAAAAAATAGACTTGTTTAATTATGGGACAATATCAATTTTTTTTTTCATGTAAAATAGGCCATTTATTTCCCCATATTACAGATGACACAACTTTTCATGTGCTTTTTCACATTATTCCCTGAACTTTCTCCTTTGCATTGTTTCTTTTCAATATCAGTTTTAAGCACTTGATTTTGTATTAATAAAATGTCCTTTACTAATGTCATATATTAGCTCATTTTATGTGAAATATATATATATAAATATATATACATATATACTACATGTATATACATGGTGTATGTGTATATATTTATACATACACTTAGTTTTGAATTGAATTTGAATTTAAAATGACAAATGTATATAGAGTCAAGTTCTTTAGTTCTTTATTAGTAAGGCGGTTGTCAGAGAAAGAACATATTGATGTTAAACTTGTTAACAGGAACTTTGATTTTAGTTTTAATTTAGGTTTGGCTTTAATTTAGGTTTTTAAAAATGATAGTCTTAACTACAAGAGGTAATTAGTTTGAATAATTATAGCTAAAATAAAAATGTACTGTTTTTCACATTTACACTGGATAGTATAGTGCAAGTTTGGAAATCTAAATGCAGTTTTTTTTCATTAAACTAAATGATGATTTTCTCAATAAATTTGTTGGTAGATACTTCTTTACAAATAAGAGACTTTAGGATTTGGGGATTTATGTAAACATCTAACAAACTAACTCTGAATAAAGTTAGCCATTACTCTATTATCTTGTGTTGCCTTTAGACTGGAAAACGGTGATATTACTTGAGTCGTTTAGAGTTAGCTTAGATATCTAACAAATTAGTCAAAGGTATTTTATTAATAGGAAATCAGGTAAAATCAATATTGCACTATAAGAAAATATACTTTCATTGTTATACCTGTTATTATTCAACGTTTGAGTTCTTAAAACAAATATTTTTCCAATTTGGTTCTCCAATTTTTAAAAATATTAACTGAAAGCCTTAGGAATTTTTACAAAAATCTTCTTTTAAATAAAAAAGAACACAGATGCATATATTCCTGCTCTTATTAGAAATGTTTTCCTTTTATAGTCACAATCCATTATTATATATTGAAGACAAGTTATTATTTCTATCAGGAGAAATATTAATGTTCTCAGTGCACTGTTTATTTTAGTGTCTATTTCTTTTATGGATAATAAGAAACTTGAAACAATAATAGTAAACTTTCTTACTTTCTAATATACTATTTTTAGGTTATTGTAATGTCTCAAAGCATTTCAGTGAATATGTGGCTATTTTATAACTGGTATTTATAGGACTTAAAATATGGAAAGGAAATATTGGATAATATTTGATTTGGAATTGACATTAGATAATATTTGTTTTATGTTGAAAGAGAATGTGTAACTGGAAAATCATATGAAAAATGGGTTGCAGTGGTTTTACTTTCTTCGATTTCTTGAATAATGATTTTACTTTTTCTTACTCTATTTGAGACAGAAAGCTCATTGAAATAGAATACTTGCCATGACTTTTTATAAATGCATGTAATGATAGAGTTAGAAACAGTTGATTTTCTTTCTTTGGCTAAGCAAATATGGTACAGATTCATTTCAGGATATGTGTAGAGTTAGCTAAATTTGTAGCATAATTTGGTTGTTAATCACCTCAGTAGTAACAATCTCACAGAACACCATGTGTTCTTTTATTTGTTTTTTATCTAATATAAATTATTTGAAATTTAGCAAGAAGGGAACACATTTTAGAAACATTTCATAAATGTTCAAGTGTTCTTTTGTTATTAATGCCTTGTAAAGTAATATAATTGCATCAAATTAGTTTTCAGTTGTGTAATGAAATGAATTGAAAAGATATGGTTTGTTTTTCAGAGTAGGAAAACTCCAAATCAAGAGACTGTTAGGATACTATAAAGATCTATAAATATTAACTTTATAATAGTAATTACAAATGAAATAAATTCATTTAAAGTGGTTCTGGTTAAGTTTCAACCAAAATTGTTGACTTGAGGAATCTCTTGACATTTTCCCATTTCCCTGAAGCATTTGTTCTACGAAGTAACAATGGTTTATATACCAGGTTAATTTTACATGTTAAACTTTTTTTTTTTGTTTTTTGTTTTTTTTTATTAAACTTCTTTAAGGAAAAAGATGAAGTGATGTAAATATTAGAATTGTAGGACTATTGTTTGCAATAGTAGTACAGGCTCAAAATTGTCTTTAGGCCAGGTGCAATGACACACGACTGTAATTCTAGCTATTCAGGAGCTTTGAGACAGGAAGATTGCAAATTCAAAGCCTGCCTAGGCAATTTAGTGACACCTTGTCTTGAAAACTAAAAAGGGCCAGATCCTCAGTACTGCTAAATAAATAAATAAATAAATAAATAAATACTCTCTTTAATTTGGTGGTGGAAAAACAACTCTTTTTCTGTCATTTAGGTTGCTAGATTGTATTTTCTCCTTTTTAACCAGTATGTAGGCATTATATAGTACTATCACTAGCATTTAAAGCTTGTTTAGATACTGTTTAAATCTTGCTGCCAGTAGTTCCAAACTCTGCAGTGAAACATTTCTATTGATTAACATTTCCAGTTACATTTAAAGTATTTATGCTCACTTTCAATCTTAATACTATACACATCATCATTAGCAGTATATTTTATAAGTGTTGTTAAGACAAAATAATCAAGTAGAGAAGAACTATCAAAGTTCTCATTTCTTTCAGTAAACTAGGTTTGAAATAAATTTTCCTGAAATGTAATTTAGTTAACATATTTTATTAAACTGTATGTTGAAGGTGTAATAAGCACAAGGAAATCTGTAACAGTTATTATACTTCTTAACAAAGATCTGTTTTGTCAAAACATTCTATTATACTAGGAAAAAAGTACACTGTAGCAGCTCCTGCTGTTAATACAAACTATGAACAGTACAGATTACATTTGTCAATTCTTAAAATATATCTGGATAGCTTTATACCCCACTAGATAGTTCAGATATCATTTTCAATATGTCTTCAAGTTTGGTTTTATACTATTGGATAGTTTTTACTAATATCTGAAATATAATCAGAATAGCAGCTGGAAAAAGTTTGGCTATCTAGTTATTTTGTTTTTCAATAAAAATTTTATTTTTTATCATTTTTATTCTAGCACTTTAAAAATTCCAGTGTTTAATCTTACATTAAAATAATTCTACCATTAAGCTACTTAGATAGCTATTGAAATACTTTTGCAAAGCTTACTTTCTTTTGAAAAACATCTTTTTTATGAAGTTGTATGACAGTGATTTCCTGGGGTTGTTTCTTACTCTGAATCCATTCCTAGTTCCTAAAATTTTCATCATTAAATCAGATGAAAAAGTAACTATTTCTCTAGTAGGACCATGACTTTTTAAATTAAAAAGCAAGATATTATCAATGAATAAACCATCTGAATTTGGTCTTCTGTGTCCTTTTAATTTTTATGAATGTGAATAATACTCTATGAAAGGCCATGTCAGTGTAAATGTAGATGAAATTTTAATATTAAAGGTACTTTAGTTTACTTCAAAATGTAAATTTTATGTTAGTATTTTTAAGTAAAATAACCCTGATTTATGAAACATTTATTTAAATATAAATGCAGGGGCTGCGGTTGTGGCTCAATGGTAGAGTGCTCGCCTAGCATGCATAAGGCACTGGGTTTGATCCTCAGCACCACATAAATGTAAAACGAAGATACTGTGTCCACCTAACTTAAAAAATAAATATTAAAAATAAATAAATAAATAAATATAAATGCAGATGTTGTAGTCTATAAAAATTGTAATTGTGTGAACATCTCCAAATACATTGATACTTTTAAAAAGTTAATATCTAAAAGAGAAACTTCAGTATGAACTAATATTTTATTAGTGAAGGTTAACTAAATAATGTCATGAAACAAGTACATATAAAGTATATAGAGTATACATATATATGAATGTAATTATAACAAAATTATCTTAGATTTTTTTTTGGGGGGGTATGTGTGTTCTGGGGATTGAACTCAGGGGCACTCAACCACTGAGCCATATCCCCAGCCCTATTTTATATTTTATTTAGAGACAGGGTCTCACTGAGTTGCTTAGCACCTCACTTTTACCGAGGCTGGCTTTGAACTTACAATCCTCCTTCCTCAGCCTCCTGAGCCCCTAAGATTACAGATGTGCACCACCGTGCCTGGCCTTAGATTTTTATTAAATGTTTGAATCAATATTTTTATGTGTCCTTTGTAGTCATTTCATTTCCTTTTGGTTTTGACATTCAGAATGCAACTTTGTATAGAAAATGAATTCGTAAGCTCACTTTGAATCTCATCTATTCTAGGATAAAAAAGTGTACCTTTTAAAAACTTTTCATGTAAGGGAAAAATAATACAAGGGGGAGAAATGAATGACAGTAGAGGGGGTAGAGAGAGAAGAGGGGAGGGGAGGGGAGAGGGGATAGTAGAGGATAGGAAAGGCAGCAGAACACAACAGACACTAGTATGGCAATATGTAAATCAATGGATGTGTAACTGATGTAATTCTGCAATCTGTATATGGGGTAAAAATGGGAGTTCATAACCCACTTGAATCAAAGTGTGAAATATGATATATCAAGAAATTTGTAATGTTTTGAACAACCAACAATAAAAAATTAAAAAAAAATCTTTTCATGTGCTGGTAATGTTTATTTAGAGTATTTTCTTATTTCTAAATATGTAATTAGTGAAGAGGTAATGTATTCCCTGAATATAAAGAGTCTAGTGACATATGCTTTATGAATTACCCTAAAAGTTATTTTTTATAGGCTAGTATAAATACTATATTTAAAAACAATTAGAATTTAACCTAGTAAATGTGATGTTTTGATATGAAAAGCCATAACTTAAATAAACCCTTTTACACCAAAAATTTTAATATGTAAGAGCTTGCTTATAAATTATTATAAATACTTTAGTAATGATTTCTTGAACACTTCATGACAACTCATAAAATTATATGGTTTAGAATAATAAGAATTAAAATACATAATGAAATTAAAATTGATCAGTAAATAAATATAAGCATTAGGATACTTTGTATAAGTCATGACCCTTAGGGTTCGTTCATAGTCTTTAAGTGTGGTGAAAGGCATTTAAATTTAGATATCCTAACATTTAATATAAACCAATAGCCAAATTTCTTATTTTAATGACTAAATTTTTTAGAAAACTCGCTCTTCTCCATTTAAAGTAGTCATCTTGTAAAAGGACTTCCAGAGTAAAGGATTAAGGAAACTTTCTGATCAAAATTTCTAACTTTTTGATCACAGTACTATTCATGTATGTGATTCTCTCTGATTGTACACAGATGATTATTATATATATATATTACAATTACAGTGTATATGTATGATTATATTGAGACTTTTAAAGGAAAGTCTTTTTGTTATCAATGTCATTTCTCATTTAACCTTTAAAAATTAATTTGGTTTGATTTTAATTATTTGCATCAAATTGTCTGAATAGAATTCCATGCAAAAATCATGTGGCCTTACAGAACTTTACATGTTACAATTAGTGAAGTAAGCCTCAATTATTCAGATAAAGAACTATAGATGTAATTAATTATTAATTCTTCACTGATAGTTTTGTTATTAATTAAGTTGTTTTCTAAGTAATTGTTATTTTAACCAATGATATCCAAAGATTTGTTTTGTTTTCATCTTAAGCAACAGTTTAAGAATAGATTTGTTCTGGATTGGGGTGAAAGTGTGTTTAACTTTTGAAAAATAGTTTGATTTCTAATGTCATGATTCAAAGTAATGGGATATAATAAAAATATTACTTAGTACTAACCAGTTCTTTTTTCTTGTCAGCGTGCAGTCTTTAATGTTCAAGTTATCTGTGAGACATTCTACATATTATTACTTTTTAAGGATGCAGAAACTATTGCCCAAAATAGTTCTAGAATAAAGTTTAAATGACCAAATGTTGAATCTGAAAAGCATTTGGATATAATATCACACTGATCTTCAAATCAGTTTGATGGAATCAATTTGCAAAATTTCTAATTCCAGATTGATTGTGTTCAGTGACCTTTAGGCACATTAGGAATCCAAAGTTTAAGAACAACCTAAGACAAATTAAAAGCTCCCATTCTTTAAAATACATATTACTAATCTCAGCTTCATTGTCATACCTTCCAGTTGGAGACCTTGATGTTAATAAAACATATCTTCCGATGCGTAGTTCAATCAAATTGTATCTCTCCCAGTAGGAGGTCAGACCTTATCAACTACATTGGAAGCAATATATTTTTAATTTTTTGCTTACCTATAGTATTTAAAAGATTTTAATTTGAATGCATATTTTGACTAAATCTTTCTGTCTACTGCAAAACTAACAGAACAGAAGGAAGATTCCAGAAAGGAAAGTGAAATAACTCTAAGAATAAAGGTTCAAAATTTTTTTCCTTCATGTTACATTTGTGTTAGAATCAGGAATAGATTGTTGAAATAATTTCCGGATGTATTTGAGTGTAGTCTCTTTTTCTTTGTATGCCTTTAACTGGTTTGATAAATGATTTTAAATCATTTCCAGATTTAAAGGGTTATGTTCTATACTATTTTGAATTTCCTGTGCTTCAGTAAAGTGATTATTTTCTAATACCAAACTAGGTAAACTAGTCTTCTAAATCTTCGGGATTACCTTGATAATTGGGAGAGTTAAGGAGAAATGCACTTTTATGAAACATAGTCTACTTTTAATTTAGTTGTATATTTGTGTGCTGTTTTGCATGATGAACCATTTTGGGACAGGGTCAATTTTATTCAAACTTACTCTAGTTTTTGCTTAAGTGTTCCATGCTACAAGTGTTCTCAGTCCAATTATCATATAATTTTATCCTGTAGTTGTCTACAAAGGCAAAAATATGTATTGATCATCAAGAATAGATTTTAACTGACATTTGGTAATTTCTATTGCATGTTCCTTATTCAGAGTTATTTATACTTCAGAATTTAGTTGGGTAGGACAATTAAAATTATATTAATTGAACTTTTTTGTTTATTATTATATTTGTTTATGATCACATAGGATGATAACCTGATTATATACTACTTTCATTACCTTTTTAGCTTTTCTCCTGGAACCAGCTAAATTCCAATTTTAAGTACATCTTGGTAATACATGCTTCAAAATTATTTGATGACCCATTGCATTAAATCATTTTTGTAAGGTTGAAATACAGACTTTTTGGATGTCATTCATTGTGATGGCCTTTTAAAAAAAATATTTATTTTTAGTTGTAGTTGGACACAATACCTTTATTTTATTTATTTTTATGTGATGCTGAGGATCAAACCCAGGGCCTCACATTTGCTAAGCAAGCACTCTACCACTGAGCCACAACCCCAGACCTGATTTCAATGACCTTATTAAAATCAATGTATTCTTTTCTTGTAAGAACCAGCATTATTAAAATCTTCAACCTCCAGCAACTGAATATTTTTATTTCGTTTCCCAGATCATATCAAACTTCTAGTTAGGCTCATTTCTGTCTACAGATCACTAAGAAACTTCCTTCTTGTTTTTCATAACCATTTTGCTTTAATTATTGCCATAATCTCCTGAAACCATTCGGGCTATATACTCATTCTTTAAAACAGGTGGAACAAAATTTAGAATTTAATGACCTATATTTTCAGCTGCTTCTATGTGTATGTTGTGTCATTGTTGTTGTTTACTTGTGCTTTTTCTTTTGTCTGTGTGTGATTTCTGCAATGATATGCTTGCAAATTATTGCAAATAATTTGACCAAAATTTTTGTCAATAAGTCAAATGAAACAAGTATACTGAAGCAAAATCTCTCTCTCTCTCTCTCTCTCTCTCTTCCTCAGGCATAATGAATCAGGAAAAAATCTGTAAGCAGCTATTACATAGTAAAATTCCTCTAAAATTCATAGAAAAGATATGCAGTATTAAAGTACATATCACTCTGATATTAATTTTTATATTGCTTGCTGATTGTCTTCTGAATTTGTGTTCATTAGACCTATATCCTGCAACAGGGAAGAATTATTGCAAATCTTCTCTGTAGCTATACTCTTAAAATGAACCGCATAATCAAGAGGAAGAATGAAGCGGGGCTTTATGTATCATGTCATCCATTTTCTTTTAGAAGATCAGAAATGAGGCTTCTCTCCTTTTTTGTTTATGCAGGTTAAGGAAGAGTAGGAAAACCAACTACTTAAGCCTGTGGAATAAAGCTGGTTGGCAGGAGTATTTTGTTTAATTTGGATGTAATCTTTTTTGTATTTTTATTTTGCTTTCTTTAGAAGAGAGGTTGCTTAAATGCAAACATTATATATTTTATTATATGATGATGATGATGATGATGAAGAAGAAGAAGAAGAAGAAGAAGAAGAAGAAGAAGAAGAAGAAGGAAGAAGAAGAAGAAGAAAGAAGAAGAAGAAAGAAGAAGAAAGAAGAAAGAAGAAGAAGAAGAAGAAGAAGAAGAAGAAGAAGAAGAAGGAAGAAGAAGGAAGAAGAAGGAAGAAGAAAGGAGAAGAAGACGGAAGGAGAAGAAGGAAGGAGAAGGAGAAGGAGAAGAAGAACCAAGGATTGAATTCAGGGGCACTCAACCACTCAGCCACATCCGCAGCTCTATTTTGTATTTTATTTAGGGACAGGGTCTCCCTTAGTTGCCTTAGCGCCCCACCATTGCAAAGGCTGACTTTGAACTTGCCATCCTCCTGTCTCATCCTCCTGACCCACTGAGATTACAGGCATGCACCATGGCACCCAGCTTATATATTTTATTTACTATTGAATTGTCCCTTTTGGAAGGAGCTCACTTGAAGAGTCAAATCTACCAAATTCATTTAAAAGATATGCAGTTTTCCAATGTAAGCATTTTAATGAAGTGTGCAAATTTATATATTCATAAAAATGCAAAACCCAAAGTATACACTTGGATCAGTTTTCTCAAGGGAATCCATCTGTGTAATCCCCAAATGAAGAAATACAATGTTATTAGAAACCCTCTTATACTCCCTCCCACTTATTTTCTTCCAAGGTAACTATTTTCCTGCCTTAATTGTACCTTTTTAAAAATTTTGTATACACAGAATTATAGAGTATATACTCTAGTTGCTTGGCTTTCTTTCTTTTCTTCCTCATGAAATCTATCCATGTTGTATAGAGCAAATGTTTACTCATGTTCGTTGCTATGTATTCCATTGTATGAATGTACCCTAATTTATTTATTCATCCTATTGTTGATGAACATTTAGAGTGTTTCAGATTTGGGACTGTTGCCAGGTACAGTAGTGAGCATAGTGGTACACGCCTGTAATCCCAGCTGTTCAGCAGGCAGACAGCAAGTTTGAGGCTAGTCTCAGCAATTTAGCAAGACCCTGTCAACAAAATAAAATATGAAAAGGTCTGTGGATGTAGTTCAGTGGTAGAGCATCCCAGGGTTCAATCTTCAGTATTAAAACAACAACAACAAAAACAAACAACAACCACAACAAAAGAAAAGAAATTTGCGACAATTTTGAACAATGCTTCTATGAACATTCTTTCTTGTACATGTCTTTTGATAAGCATGTATATTGATATCTTTGGATTTCTTTTCTTCTTTTTTGTTTTGTTGTACTAGTAATTGAATCCAGGGGCCCTTTACCACTGAGCTACATCCAAAGCCCCTTTTTATTCTGACACAGGGCCTCACTAATTTCCTAAGACTGGCCTCAAATTTGAGATCCTCCCACCTCAGGCTTCCAAGTTGCTGAGATGACAGGCGTTTGCCACTGTGCTCAGCATGTGTATGACTTTCTGTTGGTTATATTCCTAGGAATGAAATTGCCCAATATAGGATTTGTGTATGTTTAGCTTTAGTAGATACTGCCAAGCAGTTTTTAAATGGCCATACTAATTTATATTCTCTCCAGCAATGCATTGGTGTGGCAGTTGCTCTACATCCTCATCGACACTTGGTGTTGTCTTTGTTATGAAGACATAATCTTTGGGGCTTGGGCTGTAGCTAAGTGGTAGAGTGTTTGTTTAGCATGTATGATGATGCACTGAGTTCAGTCTCCAGATCACCCCCCAAAAAATCCAGATAAAATGTTTTATAAAAATCTTTAATAAAATTTTTAAAATCATCTATTTTGTCCATTCGGGTAGCTATGTAGTGATATCTAACTGTGGCTTTAATTTGCTCTTCAATGATTAGTGAAATTGAGTATTTTTGCTTATTTATTGGCTATTAAGCTATCAAATTATAGATTATAAAGTACCATCTATGTTGGGGTAATTTTCTTATATAGAAAAGCAGGAAATTTAAATTTATTCATTCTCCCTCAGTAATTATCTATTGTGATTTCAATTCTTTGTCTATCATTTCTCAAATTATTTAAATTATCAGGTGTTTTGTATAAAATTGGAAATATGAAGAAACACTAATATAGAATAAAGGATTAAGGTAAATGTAGAGTCAATAACAATATACCCCAGATCTTTTAAAGAACAGCTAGGCAAAATTGTACAGCCTATTTTGCTGGTTCTCTCTCCCTTTCATTTGACTTTCTTTCCATGTCTTTTTTCCCCTATGACCTTTTACCACCTCCAATGAAGAATGTAAAAGATCTGTTACCTTTCAGTTGCACCTTCATTCCTATTAATCTATAGACTATTCCTCTAAACTTTTATTGTCCATACATTTACACATCATTAGATTTCTATCATTTATGCTGTTATTTTTACTTCCAACAACTAAACTATATAGACTTAAGCTTGCATTTATCCTCTCTGTTCTTCTGCTGGAGGTATCCTCTTTTTGAAGACCAGCTTTTCTCCTACATTTGGTTTCTATTCCTCATTCAGCTCCACCTGCCATGGAAATATACTGTCAGTGATGCTATGTATTACCTACATTTAAATTCTTTTCTCAACTGGATCTTTTTCATTGGTATTTAAATAGATGTTTCTTTAAAAGGAAAAAAACCTTACTCAGCCACACATCTCATTCCTTCCAGAAAGCCAGATATCTGGAAAATCTGTCTTCAGGACTTCACTTCTTTGTCATTCCTTATCCCACCCTAGTTTGGCATCTATACCTGTTACTCTACTAAAACCTCTCTTCCCAAAATTGCCAGTGACCTTCACAATACCAGATCCACTTGATACATTTTAGTGCTGATTTTACCTGATATTAACAGTGCTTTATCTGCTGACTTGTTGAGACCCACAGCTGAGTCGGAATGGCGCCTGGCATATTACCAGAAGGAGTGTTTGAGAGGTGACGCCAGCGAGCCATTAAGATGATGATAATTAAGTTAAGCTGTGTATAATTGCTGTGACTGGATGATGCTGGATTTGAAACAGGCTGTGTATTCAGTTGTATATGGACCCCTGCTGTCCAGCAATAGGGCGGTTCCTGCTGCCTCAGGCGCCCATTGAGTTCCCCTTGAGTTCTTGTGGAGTTCTTCTTGAGTTCCCATTGAGTTCTGGAGGAAGTTCCAGGGGAGGGAGTTCCGGTTGGAGTGGTATTCCTGGAAGGGCAGCGTGGGTGGCGTTCGCGGGAGTTCGGGCAATAAAGGAGTTCCTGTTTGAACCTACAAGTGCCTCGTGGCGGATCTGTTATTTTGTGCCCAGCCAGACTGCGGCATATGGTGGCCCGTACGGGGAACGCCTGAGGGTAAGTGATAAGGTAAACTGCTCACTCCTGAGGGCAGTGCGAGAGGATGGGTAACCATTTAAAGATTCTTCTTTCGTTTTGTTTCCCTTTTGTTTTAAGTTGCCAGTCTCTGGAGATGGATGGGACGGAAGAAAAACCGCTCACATCTGAGGAAAAACTATATGCGTCTGAGGAACAGATAGGGAGAAAGGACGGATGGACATTTCAGGAGGATAGAAAGGCAGATATAATAAATTTTTGTTCCATTTTTGTTTCATTTTGTCTCGGTTTTCTTTTGCATTGTCTTAGTGAGGGGTATCTTCGTCACGGAAATATGGAATTAAAAATTAATAAGAACCAAACCGAAAGGGCGTTAAGTAAAGTGCTAAAGGAAGGAGGCATCTCAGTAAAATCAAGAACACCTCAGAGAAATCTAGATATGTTGTTAGGAAAGGGACCTTATGAGGGTCAGCAGCAACAAATTGGATATGATCCTGCCATATACTCACAAATTGCTGCAGCTACGGTTAGGGCATGGAAAACTTTACAGGGGCATGGAAATTTACAAGGTCAGTTATCTAAGGTAATACAAGGAGCTAATGAACCTTACGCTGAATTTGTAGATAGGCTTATTCAAACAGCTACCAGAGTTTTGGGGGATACAGAACAAGCAATGCTATTAATTAAACAGCTAGCCTATGAACAAGCAAATTGATGGTGCAAGGAGGCCATTAGACCATGGAAACATGAAGATTTAAATACATATATTAAATTATGTAGAGACATTAATGAACAGGGGCAAGTCTTGGCAGCTGCAGTACGACAGTCTTTAGGTGCCTGGCCAAAAACATGCTACAGTTGTGGACAAACAGGACATTTTAGAAGGAGTTGCCCCATAGGAGGAGGGTTTAACAAAACTGGATATGATCAAAGAGGTAGAATACCAGGTATTTGCCCACGATGCCATAGAGGGAGACATTGGGCTAATGAATGCCGTTCTCAAACCACCATAGAGGGTACTCCGTTATCAAAAAACGGACAAGGACCAGGTGTTTACCCACGATATCGGGGAGAAAAGCATCGGGCTCCATTGCCAAAAAACAGACAGGAGGGCCCAGTGCTCCGGGGCCCACAACCACAAATATATGGGGCAATGGAGGAACCCAGCAACACCATCAGGGTAGTGCCCAGGACACATTATCCATCAGATCTCTCATCAGACAAACCAGAGGGAGCGCAGGGTTGGACATCTGCGCCTCCGCCAGAGCAATACTACCTCCAGAGATGGGAGTTCAAATCATTCCCACAGGGGTAAAAGTACCTCTTCCCCAAGGAACAGTAGGCTTATTATTAGGACGCAGTTCTTCTACTCTAAAAGGACTTATGATAAGTCCTGGGGTAATTGATCCCAATTATGAAGGTGAAATAAAAATTATAGCCACTTCTCCAAGGGCTATATCAGTAATTTCACCAGGAGATAGAATAACACAGTTATTAATAATACCCAGCCTACATGATAAATTTTCCACTAGTACTATAGAAAGAGGTTCCAGGGGATTAGGCTCCACAGGTGTAGATTGCTTTCTTTAAATTTAGACTCTTGCCCAATGCTAAAACTAAATATTCAAGGACATGAATTTAATGGTCTACTGGATACAGGTGCAGACCTTAGCATCATCTCTCGTCAAGAATGGCCAAAACATTGGCCGTTACAACATGCCACTCAAATGCTTTGAGGCCTAGGAGTGACAACTAATCCCCATAGAAGTGGAATGGTATTAGATTGGAAGGATCCTGAAGGATGTGAAGGAACTATACAGCCATATGTATTGGATCATCTTCCTATAAATTTATAGGGAGGAGATGTCCTAGATCAATTAGGACTAACATTAACAAATAACATCAATCCAAATGCGCCCACTATTATGGATAGACAAGGTTTTAGGAAAGGAAAAAGATTAGGAGAACAAGGACAAGGTATAGCAGCACCAATACAAATAGATCAGGGAACAGACAGACATGGATTGGGTTTTCAGGAGGGGTCACTGAGACAATAAAAATTACTTGGAAATCAGAAAGACCAGTATGGGTTCCTCAGTGGCCCCTGACTAAAGAAAAGATACAAGCAGCCCATGACCTGGTCAAACAACAATTAGCGAAGGGACATATACAATCTTCTGTATCTCCCCATAATACTCCCATTTTTTTGTCATCAAAAAGAAATCTGGTAAATGGAGATTATTGCAAGATTTAAGAGCTATTAATAATGAGATGGTTATTATGGGACCTGCTCAATCTGGGATTCCTGAATTGTCTGCTTTGCCAAAAACCTGGTATGTTTTAGTTATAGATATTAAAGATTGTGTTTTTTTTCAATTCCAATTCATCCTGAGGATAGTCCAAGTTTTGCATTTACTATCCCTGTGCTGAATCATGAAGGTCCCAATCAGACATATGAATGGAAAGTACTCCCTCAACGGATGGCTAACAGCCCAACTATGTGTCAAATTTATGTTAACAAAGCAATCCAGCCACTTAGAAATCAAAATCCTGAACTACAAATATTTCACTATATGGATGATGTATT
>NW_026000048.1:16674880-16679005 GCF_001458135.2 Marmota marmota marmota
AATTTGGAAAATTAAAATATTTGCATGTTACAGTTGATACTTCTTCTGGATTTTTGATGGGCTCCCTTCATGCTGGAGAAAAAACTAAAGATATTATAGCTCATTGCTTACAAAATTTTGCCACTGTGGGCGTTCTAAAACAGTTAAAAACAGATCATGGCCCTGGCTATACTTCTACCTCTTTTAAACAATTTTGCTCATCATTTGGCATTACTCATATAACAGGAATCCCATACGATCCACAGGGACAAGGCATAGTTGAAAGAGCTCATCAAACTATTTAAATGTACTTATTAAAGCAAAAAGAGGGAATTGGGAAGGGGTATATATCCCCCAAAGATAAACTTAAAATAGCCCTTTTTACTCTAAACTTTTAAAATTTGGATTCATCAGGGCTTAGTGCTGCGGAAAGGCACATGTCTCCAAGAAATGTACATAAGCCCAAGGTACTTTGGAAGGATATTCTAACAGGACAATGGAAAGGTCCTGACCCAGTGATTGTCTGGAGTCGGTTGTCTGTTTGTGTGTTTCCACAGGGAGAACAGCAGCTGATTTGGATTCCAGAGAGACTAACTAAAGCGATTTCTACAGACCAAAAAGAAGATGACTTGGCTCAAATCCATAACAGCTGATATCCTTACATATGCGACAGTGGTTCTCCCACACCTGGAGGCTAATGAAACCAGGATGCTTTTTTCAATATCTATTTTATTATTGCCCTTTCCCACATCATTAAGTTCTATTTTGTTTTTTGAGCTCATACAGGCCTAAGTTCATGTTTTTCTGATCAGTTCTATTTTTTGACTGTGGCGTTTTTAAACATTGCAATGGAGATTTCATCTGTGAAAAGCTACAAGGCCTTTACTATTGTCTAATGTGTTGTATGTTATGTGTGCACACTTGTATTTTGTGTTGTATGTCTGTATGTGCGTATGTCCATATATCATATATGAGGAGTGCTCATAAAAAAATGGATCCAAATATTTTTTTTATTATTCATGTGATTTAAATGGTTTAATTTAAATTGGGTAAACAGCTGTTGAGGATTATTTTAATATGTGAAAAAAAAGGAGGTTAACAGATCTGTTTGTTTACTTTCACCTTTCCTTTTCATTATATCTAATTCTATTTAGGATACTAAATTGTTTAGAAAATTGCTTTCTTTTATTGCCTGCTGGAATGTTACATAATTTTTTTTTAGCCATCATTGCCAGAATTCCTATCTTTATCCCAGTGCCAGTGAAGACAAAGATAAAACCAAACTACAGCTTCTGTGATAGCTATCACAACAAACTGTATAAACTGATGCATCAATGAATAATGTAACTCAACAAGTGATGCTCAATCAAGGAGTCGATTTACTTTGGGAGGAAATGGACATATTAATAGATTCCTCTGCTTTGAACTGCTTGCAGAACTTGCCTGGACTATGTATCACCTGTATGCATTGTGAACTATCTGTTGGTTCAGCGAATTGTGGTAGTGCTGGGGTATCTTTGCTGATGGTGTCATCGGTGGTACAATTTTTCCAAAAGGAGCCGTCAATTGGCTTGGTGTCGTGGCATTTTTGTATCCTCCTCCCTTCTGCTTGTGATGGTCGTTCAGCTAAAATTTGGGGGCCAACAGAGGTGAGGCAAAGAACCTCACCCCCCCCACTGGTGCAAAGGCCTATCCACAAGTTTGGCTGTATGCTGGGCCAGTAGTCAATGATAGGCTAGGTTCCTAATCCACATGCTTGTTGTTTAATTAAACAGAAAGGGGTAGATGTTGAGAGCCACAGCCAAGTCAGAATGGCGCCTGGCATATTACCAGAAGGAGTGGTTGAGAGATGATGCTAGCGAGCCTTTAAGATGATGATAATTAAGTTAAGCTGTGTATAATTGCTGTGACTGGATGATGCTGGATTTGAAACAGGCTGTGTATTCAGTTGTAATGGACCCCTGCTTTCTGGCAATAGGGCGGTTCCTGTTGAGTTCTTGTGGAGTTCCCCATGAATTCCAGTTGAGTTCTCACGGAGTTCCAGTTGAGTTCTCAGGGAGGGGAGCCTGGTGGAGGGCGGAGGAAGTTCCGGGGGAGGGAGTTCTGGTTGGAGTGGTGTTCCTGGAAGGGCAGTGTGGGTGGCGTTCGCGGGAGTTTGGGCAATAAAGGAGTTCCTGTTTGAACCTACAAGTGCCTCATGGCGGCTCGGTTATTTTGTGCGCAGCCAGACTGCAGCACTGACTGTTCTTTATTCTCAGAATAAAACCACACCTTCTGATTTTATATCTACCTTTCTGGTTTTGTCTTCACAGTCTTCCATTTAACTTTTCTCTATTAGTAAGTAATTGACATTTTTCAAAGCTAATTTAAGCCTGCACATATTACCACTCTGTACTTTCATCCTTAAGCAATCTCATTCTTTCCTATGATTTGAATTTTCTTCACATACTATTGACTTTTAAGTTTATATGTCTACTACAAACTGTGTCTTTGAGCTTTAGATATACGTATCCAGATGCTTAATTAACAGTTCCACTTAATTATTTCAAATTCTCCGCTACCATCCTAATTCTCTTCCAGTGTTTCCTGTATCTGTGAATACCAATATCCTTACTTGTGCAACTCTGTCACCCACAATTATTTACAACCTTTCCTCCAATTTAATTAATCAACAGAAATTCTAATAACAGTGTTTCCTATTTTTATTTTACTGCCCAGCATTACTGAAGTATAATTGACAGATAAAAACTTGCATATATTTAAGTTTTAACATGATGATCTGACTCTTAAAGATTTTTGATTCTGTCTCCCCTGGAGGTTATCATTACCACACTTGCAGTATTGTAATTCTGTCTCCCCTGTGATTATATTAGATTTAACCATCTTCTTTGACCTGTGCTACACTTGGATTTCTTTTTATTTTCATTTTTTAACTTGTTCTAATTAGTTACACATGACTGTAGAATGCATTTTGAGACATCAGACATAAATGGAGTGTAAATTCTCATTCTTCTGGTTGTACATGATGTAGAGTTACACAGGTCATATAATCATATATGCACATATGGTAATAATGTCCAATTCATTCTACTATCATTCCTATCCCCATACTCTCTCCGCTCCCTTCATTCCCCTCTGTGTAGTCCAAAGTACCTCAATTCTTCCCACCCCACACAACCTTATTGTGAATTAGCATCCACATAACAGAGAAAACATTCAGCCTTTGGATCTTTGGGATTGGCTTATTTCATTTAGCATGATATTCTCCAGTTCTATCCATTCTAGCAAATGCCATAATTACATTCTTCTTTAATGCTGAATAATATTCCGTTTATCCATTCAACAGTTGACGAGCACCTAGGTTGATTCCATAGCTTAACTATTGTAAATTGAGCTGCTATAAACATTGATGTGGTTGCATCACTGCAGTATGCTGATATATATATTAAAGTTATTGGTATTTAAAAAATTATTGGTTTTAAAAAAATTATTGGTGGGCTGGGGATGTGGCATGTGCGGGGCACTGGGTTCGATCCTCAGCACCACATAAAAATGAAATAAAGATGTTGTGTCCACTGGAAAAAAAAACTAAAAAATAAATATTAAAAAATTCTCTCTCTCTCTCTCTAAAAAACATTATTGTTGAAATTCTTGATAGCTGTGTTTCTTTATGGTTTACTTGATATGTTAAATCTTGGGAAAGGTATATTGCAGTCTTCTATGATGATTGTTTTTATCAAGTTCTTATATTTCAGAGTTTTTGCTGTTATATAGATGAAATTTGGGTTGTTTAGAACACGAAAGTTGATAACTTTTAATTTTTCAATGGATTAGACCCTTTATTGTTGCCTATTATTTGAATTGACTTTGAATTCCACTTTTCTGATATTAATGTCAACACTACTGCTTTTCTTGTGTTTATTTCTGTCTTTGTTCATTTGTTTTCAGTTTTTAAAAAAATTTTAACCCAATTTATTGTAAAACATTAAAAAACTGTATATGTTTATATTAGAAACTAATATGCTTTATTTTCTTTTTCTCTCCTGCCCTTAGTATTTATCATACTTTTTTGTTTTGTTTTACTTGCTTTTATTGAGTTAGTAAAATTTCTTTTCCTGTCAGTTAAGTTCTCATAAATTTTTTTTT
>NW_026000048.1:16679689-16727293 GCF_001458135.2 Marmota marmota marmota
TTTTTTTTTTTTTGGGGGGGGAGGGCGGGTACCAGGGATTGAACTCAAGGGCACTCAACCACTGAGCCACATCCCCTGCTCTATATTGCATTTTATTTAGAGACAGGGTCTCACTGAGTTGCTTAGTGCTTTGCTTTTGCTGAGACTGGCTTTGAATTTGAGATCCTGCTGCCTCAGCCTCCTGAGCTGCTGGGATTACAGGCATGTGCCACTGTGCCTGGCTCCCCTCATAAACTATTCTGTTACACTTCTTATCCTTAAAGATGAAAATAAAACCTATATTTCTGAATTTATGGATATAAATAAAACAATAGCATTTGCTTCACCACTTACCCTTCTTATTTCTTTTCTTTTTAAAAAGATTCTAGGTGATTATTAGGTTGTCTCTTATGGCATGTCTCTTTTGTTTAAAGAACACTTATAAAACACATATATAACAAATTACCAATCCTGCATATTGTTTGAGTTAGTACTTCACTATTGTTTTATCGGTTATGGAAAAATTTAAAACATAAAACAGTAGAGAGAACGTTTTAATGAATATACTCATCACTCAGATTTAACAATCATCAACATTTGCTGCATTCTCCTTTTTTCTGAAGTCTTTAAAAGTAAATATCCGACATTATGACATTTTACTCTGGAGTACTTCACTAAGCATCTCTTTAAAGACATTTTCTTAAGTAATCATGATACTATTATCTTACCCAATATAATTAATAATTCCTTAATAATATCTAGTAGGCAGTTATTATTTAGATGTTTCCAGTTGTCTCAAAAATGTCCTTTTACTCTGGTTTTGTTTGAACCAGGGACCAAACAAGTTCCATACATGACATTTAGTTGTTTTGTCTCTTAAATCTTTTTAATACAGAACTATTCCTTCTCCCCTTTATTCCCTCCCATTGACTTGTTGAAAAGAAATCTCCTTTTCAAGGTAAATCAGTTGCAAAATATATTCTAAGACAGCTAATGTAATTACCAGATTACATAAATGATTATTTTGTTTTGTGAATAGTTTATCTGATATTCCTGGCAACTCAGCTCCCCAGTAATTAGGTATCAGAAGCAGCTGTCTCCTGAGGCTGCAGTCTTGTATATCTACATTTTGAGGATGCTTTCCTTTTAAATCTTACGGGGAAGGCACAAGTGTATCCAACTCACATAAACAGGTTATTAATCCAAATACATTTGGGCTAAGGGCAGAATAATTCCTCTTTTACTGTACTGGAGATTAATATCCAATTTGTCAGGAAATCGTTTTTACTTACCTAAACTCTCAAATAATAATAAATGTTCTGTATTTTAGAGCAATAACTAGGGTTCTATATAGGTCAATGTAGCATTGGTTACTATATGTAGTTTAAAGCTGAGAAAGTCAAAGCAATAATCCTAAATAAATTTTAGTAGATTTTTCCAAAAGTAATTGGCTTCAACAGTGATCTATAGTGGAAGAACCCAAAGCCTTTTTCCTAATTCTTTTGTAGCATATTGGCCATAAAAGCCCAGACAAAATTTATCATGAAGTAAACTGCTTTATTTTATTTATTATTTTTATTTGCCACAGAAAATTATTATTTGGGGTGGCATGTGGGGGATTGAACCTAGGGCCTCCCACATACTAAGCATGTATTATACCATTGACCCATACCCACAATCCCTTTATTTTTAAATTTATTTTTAAACATTTTCTGTTTTCAATGTACTATAAATTTTATATGCATCTGTTATAAAATCCTGTAGTCCTAAAGACAGTATTTTGATAAATACAAGTTTTCTTCCCTGCCCCTCTGAACCACAGACCAGAGACCAGATAATAGAAATTGTTTTTATTATCATTATTAACTCTTATTAATTGTACAGATGAATGGTTTTCTCTTTGACATTTCAACACATGCACATATTATGCTTTGTTCAAATCTGCCCTCTCTCATACCCTTTCTTGCCTTCCCTTCTCTTCCCTACCCCTAGTCTCCTAATAGTCCTTCTCAGAGACAACGTCCTTTAAATGTCTGAGTTTTTTTGTTGTTGTTTTTTGGTACTAGAGATTGAAGCCAGGAACATCTACTTCTGACCTACCCCAGTCCTTTTTAAAATTTTATTTTGAGATAGGGTCTCACTAGTTGCCCAGGTTGGATTGAAACTTGGAATCCTTATGCCTTAGCCTTCCAAGTTGCTGTGATTACAGGTGTGCACCTCTATACCTATCTTAAGTGTATGTTATTTAGTTATTCTAGTGATAAATGCAATTATGTCCAGACACATAGCTTTGTTTTTTTTTTTTTTTTTTTTTTTTTTGGTTGCATATGGTTGGGGGATTGGGCTATGTTGACTAATGAATTTACATGAGAAGATCAGGGTTAAGAAGGAAAAGTCATTATTAAGAGTTTATAATCTGTAATATCCGATGAGAGAATGACTCAAAGACCTAGTAAGAAAGATTACTGTGTGGAATTATCAACTTTGAGGCATTTGATCTTGGTTAACAGCACTATACAGATTCTCAGTTGTCAACTAGAACTAGAAGTTACTGAACTGTGTACCTAAATATATTACTTTGTTGCCTTCCTTCCTATTGAATCTGATAGCCAAATAGATCATGTTTGCTTGTATTTAATATTCCTGAGGATTTTTTCAATCCCCTGGCATACCTAAAAATGTGGATGTCAGATTCGTGGGGATACTGTATAAGTAAAATGAATTTTAGATTATTGGAAATCCATTGATATAAATGGTCATCAACCTATAGTCTGTGGACCAAACCAGCCACTAATTGGTTGGTTTTATAAATAAAGTTTTATTGGAATACTACCACACTCATTTGATTTTGTATTGTATGTGAGTGCTTCACTACAATGGAATAGTTTAATAGTTACAGTCAAGTCGGTTTGTCCCACAAAGACTAAAGTATTTACTGTTGTGCCCTTCACAGAAAAAGTTTGTTAATATCTGATATAAAATAAGAAATCTACCCAAGTCACCTAAGGTAGAGATTTCATTACTCTTATATAGCAAAACTTTATGAGGATAGGAACTGTGTTTATCAGGTTCATTATTGTATCCCCAAATTTGCACATAGTAAGCACTCAATAAATATTGCTGAATCAGCACACATGCAATCGCAGCTACTTGGGAGACTGAGACAGGAGGACCTCAAGTTTGAAGCCAGCCACAGCAACGTAGTGAGATTTTGTCTCAAAAAATAAAAAGGGCTGGACTTGTGGTTCAGTGGTAAAGGGCCTCTTGTTTCAGTCCCCATTGCCCTCCCCCACATACAAAATTGCCAAGTATATTTTTTTAAAAAGCTCCAAGTCTGTTTTAATCTTCTCAGTTTCCTAGTAACACAGTCTAAATCATGAATCCAAGTATACTACAAATCAGATTTGACAGATATTAAAATAACGGAGAAATGGTGACTTTCTAGCCCACCCATTGTAATAATAATAACATTACTCATGTTTATGGTGATGCTAGTATAAGCAAACCTGAACTGCCAGTTTTATAAAAGTATAGCACATACAGTTATGTACATAATACTTTACTGTGATGCTATTTACTATATTTTTATTGTTATTTTAAAGTATATTTCTTCTATTTAGAAGAAACAGCAATACCGTATTATACCAGCAACAGCCTTATACATCTCATAAGTACATGTTTACCGCGAACATTAATTGCATCATTTTTGCATCATTTTCCCTGGGTGATATTTTGTTCTTCATGATCCTTGGAGCAATAGGCTACATGGTCTTTTAAATATATTTATGTATGTTTGTGTGTATATGTGTGTATATATATACATATTTATATTTCCATTTTCTGGATGAATAGTAGACTATCCCATCTAGATTTTTGTAAGTGCATACTGTCATGTTCATACATGATAGAGCTTAATGATGGGGATATGTTCTGAGAAGTCTAATTTAATCCTCCCCACTCTACTTTCTCCCTAGCTACAGATATGTCAATCTTGTTGACATTTTCAGGAACTAACTTTTGGTTTTATTGATTCTATTATTTTTCTCTTTTTAAATTTAATTTATCACTGCTTTAATCTTTATAATTTCCTTTTTACTTCATGATTTGGATTTAACTTGCTATCCTTTCTTGTGTTTCTGTAAGATACAAAGTTAGGTTAAGATTTTTCTTTTCTTTTTTTTAAGTGTTCATAGCTGTAAATTTCCTCCTTAGTACTGTGTTTACTGCATACTTAGTTTTGGCAAGTTATGTTTTCATTTTTCCTCACATTAAAATATTTTCTCATTTTCCTAGTGATTTCTTTTTGACTTTTAAAAAATCTTAAATATCATAATTATAATTTCATTCTTGTTTAATTGTCAATTGTCTTAAGTTGGAAAAATAGTTTTTTCATATTTCTTATTCATATTTGTTATTTTATATTTCTTATACATAATGGTGGTATTCATTGTTGCATATTTGTACATGCACACAGTATAACAAAATATTGTAGCCAGTATCATTCCCCAGTATGTCCCCTTTTCCTTTTTTCTTCCCTTCTTCTGGTTCCTTTTTCTATTGTACTGGTCTACCTTTGATTTTCATGAGATCTCACATATCTTTCTTTTTCTTTTTCCCCTCTAAAACAGTGTTCTTAAGTTCCATCCATTTTCCTGCTAATGACATAATTTCATCCTTCATTACAGCTGAATAAAACTTCATTGTGTATATATGCCACATATGTTAATTTATTTATCCATTCATGGACACTTAGGCTCGTTCCATAGTTTGGCATTATGAATTGAACTGCCATAAACATGGGTAGGCATGCATTGCTGTAATATTATGATGACTCTTTAGGATAAACACTGAGGAGTGGTAGAGCTGAATCATATGGTGGTTCTGTTGCTAGTCTTTAGAGGAACCTCCATACTGATATCATGGTGGTTGTATTAATATTCAGTCCCACCAACAGTGTAAAAGTGTTTCTTTTTCTCCACATCTTCTCTTGCATGTATTATTGTTTATATTCCTGATGGCTGCCATTGTAAGTGGAGTGAGCTGAATCTCCGTGTAGTTTTGAAAAGTGTCTATGTAGTTCATTTTCCCATTTATTAATTGGGATATTTGGTTTTTGTTTTCTTTTTTCTTTGTGTATTCTGGGTATAATCTTTCTGTCAGAGGGTAAATATATTTTCTTCCATTCTGTAGATTCTCTCTTCCTATTCTTAATTTTTTTCTTCTTCTGTGCAGAAGGTTTTTATTTTTATGCCATTTCATTTATTAATTCTTGTTATAATTTCCTGACCTTTAGGAGTCCTATTGAAGAAGTCATTGCCTGCACCTGTATATGTTGGAGTGTTGGCCCTATGTTTTCTTCTAGGAGTTGCATAGTTTCTTGTCTGATCTCAAGACCTTTGATCCATTTTGCATTGATGTTTGTGCAGGGAAAAGGATAGGGAACTAGCCTCATTCTTCTACATGCGCATAACTAGTTTGCCTAGCACCATTTGTTTAAAAGGCTATCTTTCATTTAATGTGTGTTTTTGGCACTTTTGTCAAGTATCAGATTACTGTGCCTATGTGCATTTATCTCTTTGTCTTCTTTCTGTTCCATAGACCTATGTGTTTTTTATGCCAGTACCATGCAGTTTTTGTTACTATAGCCTTGTAGTATAATTTGAAGTCAGGTATTGAAATGTCTTCAGCATTGCTTTTTTTTTTTTTTTTTTGTCTTAGAATTACTTTGGCTATTCTGAGTCGTATTCTGTCAAATGAATTTTAGGACTCTTTTTTTCTAGTTCTTTGAAGAATGTCATGGTATCTTGATGGGGATTGCATTGAATCTGTATATTGCTCTTGATAATATGGCCATTTTAACAATATTCATATTGCCTGTCTATGAACATGGAAGATCTTTCCATCTTCCAGTGTCTTGTTCACTTTCTTTCTTTTAATTTTCCACATTTTCATTGTAAGTGGAGTTCTTTCACCTTTTTTGATAGATTTATTCCTACATTGATATGATTGTTTGTTTTTTGGCACGCGCACGTGTGTGTGTGTGTGTGTGTGTGTGTGTAAATGGTGTCATTTTTCTGATTTCTGTCTCAGGAGATTGATTATTGGTGTGTAGGGAAGCTATTGAGATTTTTGTATGTTGATTTTGTAATCTGCTACTTTGCTGAATTTGTTTCATAGTTCTAGCAGTCTTCTGGTGGAGCTTTTTGGATCATCTAAGCATTGGATCATATCATCTGCAAACAGTGATAATTTGACTTCTTCCTTTTCTGTTTTTCCTTTTCTTGCCTAATTGCTCTGGTTAGAATTTCTAGTAATATTATTCAATAGGAAGTAGTAAGAGTGGGTGTCCTTGTGTTGTTTCAGATTTTAAAGGAAATGCTTTCAGATTTTCTCCATTCTCTATGATGTTGGCTTTGGGTTTATCATATACAGGCTTTATGATGTTGAGGTAATTTCCTCTAACCCTAATTTCTTCATTTTTTAAATTTATTTTTTGGTACTGGGGATTGAGCCCAGGGGTGCTTTACCACTGGACTACATCCCTACTCCTTTTTACTTTTTATTTTGAGACAGTGTCTCACTAAGTTAGATAGCTTGCTAAGTTTCTGAGGCTGGCCTTGAACTTGAAATCCTACTGCCTCAGCCTCCTGAACTGCTGGAATTATAGGTGTGTACCACCATGCCAAGCAATTTCTTCATTTTTTATCATGAATGCATGCTGAATTTTGTCAGAAGCTTTCTCTGCATCTACTGAGACGACTATGTGATTTTTGTCCTTAATTATATTTATGGAGTGAATTATATTTGTTGATTGCATAAACAATCCTTGCAATTTTGGAATAAAACCAATTTGGTTGTGATGTATTAAAATGTTGTTGAATATGATTTGCTAATATTTTATTGAGGATTTTTGCATCTAAAATCTAAATTTTGCATCTAATTTAGATTTTGCATCTAAATCCCTGATGATCTAGGTCATCAGGGATATAGATCTGTACTTTTCTTTCCTTGGTGTATCCTTATCTGGATTTGGTATCAAAGTGATACTGGGTTTATAAAATGAATTTGGTAGTGTTCCACCCATTTCTATTTCATGGAATAATTTGAGGAGCATTGGCATTATTTCTCTTTAAAGGTCTGGTAGAATTCAATTGAGAATTCATCTGGTCCTGGGCTTTTCTGTTTTTGGAAGGCTTTTTATTAATGCTTCTATCTCATTGCTTGTTATTGTTCTGTTTATGTTTTCTGTGTCCTCTAATAACATGTATCTATAAATGTATTCAGTTTTGTCACAATTTTCGAATTTATTGAGATATAAGATTTCAAAATAGCCCTTAATGAATATCTGGATTTCTGTGATATCTGTGATGATTTCTTCTTTTTCATCTTTAATTTACTAATTTGGGTCATCTTTTTCTTTTGGTTAGTTCAGTTAAGGTTTTATCAATCTTGTTTATGTTTTCAAAGAACCAACTCTTCATTGATCCTGTGTATTTTTTTTATTCTCTATTTCATTGATTTTGGCTCTGATCTTAATTATTCCTTCCTTTTTGTTATGGTTTGAATATGAGATATTCCCTCCAAATCTCCTGTTAATGAAGCAGGTGAAATGATGACATTCTGAGACCTGTAACCTAATCAGTCCATCCTAGTTTGAATGACTTGATGATAACCGTGGGGAGGTGAGGCATGGCTGACTTGATGATAACTATAGGGAGGTGAGGCATGGCTGGAGGAGGTGGATCACTGGGAGCATGCCTTGAAAGTATTGTTCTTCCTTCATTCCTTTCCTACTCCCATCTCCACTGCTTCCTGACCCAATCATGGCTGAGCAGCTTTCCTCTGGTGGGCTCTTCCCTCATTATATGCTGCCTCACCTTGGGCCCAGAGCAATGGAGTCAACCATTTCCTGACTCAGACCTCTGAAACCCATGAGCCCCAAATAAAATTTTCATCCTGTAAGTTGTTCTTGTTGAATATTTTGGTCACAGCAATAAAAGAACTAACTAAAACACTTCTACTGGGTTTGGAATTTCTTATTATTTTACAAGGGACTTGAGAGTCAGCAATAGGTTATTTGGGATCTTTTGATTTTCCTATGTAGGCACTTATAGCAATAAATTTTCCTTGTAGAACTAGGTTCATATTATTCCAAAGGTTCTGGTACATTGTATCACTATTCTTGTTTGAGTCAAAGAATTTTTAAATTTTCCCCCTGATTTCTTCAATCATTGATGTATCATTCAAAAACGTATTGTTCAGCCAGGTGCTGTAATCCCAGCAGCTCAGGAGGCTGAGGTAGGAGGGATCACAAGTACAAACCCAGCCTCAGCAAAAGTGAGGCACTAAGCAACTCAGTGAGACCTTGTCTCTAAAAAAAAATACAAAATAGGACTGGGGATGTGGTTCAGTGGCTGAGTACTACTGAGTTCAATACCCAGTACCAAAAAAAAACCAAAAAACAAAAAACAACTTCAAAAATGTATTTTTTTCATTCTATTATTCCATTATTTCATTCCATTATGTATAAGATGCAAAAAATTATATCAGTTTTTCTTTAATTTGTTCAAAGTTGCTTTGTGGCCTAAAGTATAGTCTATTTTAGAGAAGGTGCCATGAGCAGCTGAGAAGAAAATGAATTTGACTTTTGTTGGATGAAATATTCTATTGATATCTGTTAAGTCTATTTGATTTATAATTTTTTTTATCTCTGAAGAATTTTTACTAAGTGGATGACTGTTATGATTTAGCTTTTTGTCCCCACAAAAAGCTCATATGTATGACAATGTAAAATTTTTCAGAGGTGAAATGATTAGATTATAAAAGGTATAGCTTAATCAATGGATTAATTCACTGATATGGATTAGCTGGGTAGTAACTGTAGGCAGTTAGGGTGAAGCTAAAGGATATAGGTTGCTGGGGGCATGACTTTAGGTTTATATTTTGTCCCGGCAAGTATCCCCGCTTCCTGGTTGCCATGTCCTGAGCTGCTTCCCTTCACTTCACTCTTCTGCCCTGATGTTCTATCCCATCGCAGGCCCACAGCTAGGGAGTTGGCCATCTATGGTCTAAAACATTTGAACAATGAGCCAAAATAAACTTGTTTTCCTCTACATTGTTCTTGTTATATCTTTTGATCACAGCAATGAAAAAGATACTAAAAAATGACCTAGCTATTGGTGAGAAAGGTGTGTTGAGACACCCAGTATTATTGTACTAGGGTCTATCTGAGTAGAATAGTGTCTGTTTTATGTAATTAGCTGCATTGACATTCGGGGCATAAATATTTACTATTGTTATATCTTCTTATTGGGTTTTTACCTTTACCAGTGTGAAGTGACCTTTATCTCTTCTGGTTAATTTTGACTTGATGTTTGCTTTGTTGGCTAAGAGAATAGCTACTCCTGCTTGTTCTGGGGTTTCATTTGCATGAAGTATAAATTTCCATACTTTCACTTTCAGCCCATGACTGTCTTTGCCTATAAGTCTCTTGCAAACCAGATAGTTAGGTCTTTTTTTGTGTGTGGGGCGATAGTAACCAGGGATTGAACTCAATCATGGAGCCACATCCTCAGCCCTATTTTGTATTTTATTTAGAGACAGGGTTTCACTGGGTTGCTTAGCACCTTGCTGTTTCTGAGGCTGACTTTGAACTCATGATCCTCCTATCTCAGCCTCCTGAGACACTGGGATTACAGGTGTACACCACTGTGCCGGCTACTTGGGTCTTATTTTTTAATCTATTTTACTAGTCGGCCTTTATTTGGAGAGTTGAAACTATTTGCATTCAGTTGATTTCTAATTTTTAGTTTGGTTCTATTTCTCATTTGTTTAGCTACTTTTCAAATGAGGTTGTCCATTTGCAAGCTCTGGAGTTTGCTTTTAATTTTTTTTTCTGTGTATAATTTCTTTAAGGATTTTCTGTAGTGCTGGTTTAGTAGTCATGAATTCTTTAGTTTCTGCTTGTCTGGAATGCTTCAGTTTTGAAGGATAGCTTTACTATATATTACAATCTTGGTTGACAGTTATTTTCTTTCAGGAATTTGAACACATTAATCTAAGCCCTCCTTGATTGTAGTTTTTGCTGAGAAATCAAAAGTTATTCTGATTGGCTTGCCTCTAAATGTGACCTGATGTTTTTTCTCTTGGAACTTCTAAGATTCTTCCTTGTTCTGCATGTTAGGTATTTTAATTTTAATGTGACATGGAGAAGTTCTTTTTTGATTTTGTCTATTGGGGTTCTAAATGCCTCCTATTTCTGAGTATCTGTCTCATTCTAAAATTTGGAAAATTTTTATTATTATTGACCAAGAATGGTTATCTTTGCTATTAGTCTGCATTTCACAACTCTCTTCAATTCTGATGGTTCTTAAGTTTGGTCTCTTAAAGTTGTTCCAGATTTCTTATATATTCTGGTCGTATTTACTTATTTTATTTTCTTTAATGCTATGGGAATGTTCATGGACAGCCACTTTGTCTTCCAGCTCTGAGATTCTATCTTCTTCATGGTCTACTCTATTAGACTTTCAACTGAACATTTTATTTGATTTATTGTGCCCTTCATTTCTAAGATTTCTGTTTGGTTCATTTTCACTATCTCTATCTCCTTGATTGATTTTTTTATTCATATTCTGTACTGACATCCTAAATTAATTTATTTATCTTTTTGTGTACTCTTGGAATTCATCGCTCAATCTTATAATCATTATTTTGAATTCTCTATCTGGTATTTCAGTCACTTCAGTATCTTTGTAATCAGTTGCTGGCAAATTGCAATTTAAGAGATGTCATGTTACTGTGTTTTTTTCACATTTCTTGTAATCCTATGTTGGATTTTATGTATGTCTCAGGATGGATTTTTCTTCCACTTTTTTATATGGGCCTTTTTAGGGCACATACTCTTTTGCCAAATTTTCTGGAATAAAAGGTTGTTGTGAATTTTTCAAAATATTTCCAAGTGGGGTTTGTAGTATATTTTCCCTATTAGTTCTTCAGTGATTATTGTATTTTGACATCATGTGTATTGTGTTAGAGCTTAAGCATTCCACTTTTCCTGTAGGTCTCAAAAGAGTGAGTTTCTGCTTTGAGATCTAGCAATTGCATTGTGTATAGCAGAGTATGTAGGGTACACCTTCTGTGATTGCCCTTCTTCACTTAACAACCCTGTATATTCTAAAGGGATATGGGAATGATCTAGATTGGGACCCCCCATAGTTGCTTTCACAGTCTTTAAGTCTTTGTTTTTGCTGTAGGACTGGGTGTCCACAAGTGAGATCTGAGGGCTCCCCCACCCCATATCTGTTGGTACTTGAGGCCTATTTATTGATTGGGGGTTTTCTCTCCTGTATTGTTGAATTTTTAGCATGTCTCTTAGCTGGGTTTTGAGTTTAGCTCAGCAGCAGAATATCTACTTTATGAACTTATAGTGTCCCAGTAGATTCCCAGCATCTCACAGAAAAGGGATAACCAACAACAGCAGCAAACAATATACAGCATCAAGATAAATGCCCATTGTCTACTATGATATCTGAAACACTACAGAAACACAAATGAGGGATCAGCAATTGCCAATAGCAACAACAATAAATAGCTGTGAACTAGATCTGGCATTAATGCTGACAACCAATGTCAACTACACCATCTAATAATTGCAGCAGCATGAGTAATAGTAGCAAAAATTATATAAATCGAATAGTCCTAAAATATGTTAAAAATAGTTCATTAAAAGAAAATCTGATAAGAAGATAAAGTTTAGAATGCTTAAAATTTGAACAGAGAAAGCAGAAAGAAAAATTGTAGCAAGTGATGGCTATAAAGGATAAAAAAATAAAAGACGGAGAGAGAGAACAAGAAAATTTGGGTATTGGAGGGAAAAGGAGAGAAAAAGAAACATGTTAAACAAAAAGCTGGACTCTCAAAAGACAAAACAAAACCAGCACACAATTAAAATTTTTTTAAATGAGAAAAAAAGAAACAAATATGTATATATCCACAAACCCATCAGCACAGAAATAACACCAAAAGAAAAAGAAAACAGAAAAAAATTGTAACATAGAATGAAAGAATTGTCTCTACTGAAATGGTCAGAATTGTCAACAAGGATGATGTTCACTGCCTATGCCCACCTGTCCTTCCTGTTTCTATTTGAGTTATGGACCCCTAAAATACTGGGATGGAATTTGTTAAACCCTTTTCCCTTTTTGTGTTGCTCATCATACTGCTAGCTGGAGCAGCCTAAAACTGAAGCTGGTTGAAATAACTCTCAGCTTCCCTTCTCATTAGTATACGGTAGGACAGATGGGAAGTACTGTCAGTTGGAGTTTTGTCTGGACAGACCCCCAGATCCATGCTCACCTAGGGTGGGGCTGCTTCAGAATTCTAAGTAAGGAGTTCTGTTGGCTGGGGCTTAGCTCTAATCAGGCCTTTGGGAGTTTGACAGGTGGTATTTGCTGTGGAGAAATTGGATCAACACAACCCTAGGACCAGGTAGATGCTGATCTCTGCTGGGTGTCCAGATAACAGGGGCCTTCTGCAAATTCTTCTTGTAGGGTGAGTGAGTCATCATCCCTCCATGTCTCACACACTCTAACAGTCATGAATATGGCTTTACCAGGCTCGGTCCCGAGTGTAATCCACCTGCTCATTCATTTTCCAACCTTCTTCAGCTGGTCACGTGAACTGACAGACAAGGCAAAGCAAGCTGCACTTCCCTCCATATTTCTAACAGAATTCCTCTGGGTACATTCTTCTCTGTGCCTGATTCAATTCATTCTTCTAGATACATTCTAGGCCACAGGTAACTGCTTGCCAGGAAAAAATGGCAATATTTACTATGATCTCCTTGGCTCCAACAGCAGCAAGCTGCAGCATGGCCTCCTCAAGATGGCTCCTGCCTCAGCTCTCTGCTTGCCAGTTAAGAAACACAGAGCATCTTGCTGTGTGCAACCTCTGGTTCAGCTAAGTTCTGACTGCTTTTCTGTTCTACAAGGCCAAATGTGTCTGTTCTCTTGCTCTTTCTGTTTATATTGCTTTTCCCATTTGTGATGAACCAGTGCTGCTGCAACTGCTACAGTGTAGTTTTCCTTGTCATTTGTTCCATGCACCTAAATTTTTTGGTCTCTTAAGAGTCTCACTGTGTGATACTGAATTTCTGTGAATTCTATCTTTCACCTACCTCTCCGAGAAGCAGTACTCTTTCTGCTATATTTCAAGCCACAGAGCAACTGAAAATGCAGCCTTCCTCTAATTCACCATCTTTAATACTCAATGAACATTTTCTGGCTTTCAAGGTGCCTGATATTCTCCCTATCTACCATTAACTATTAGTGCTAATGAATTAAAATCTTCCATAAAGCAGCAGTCCAAAAGGAAATGTCCAATAGGTGTTCAAATACTGATATTTTATGACCTTGCTGTATCAATAACAAACCTTCTAAACATAGTAGAAAAATTTTTTTTCTTAAGCTTTCCAATTTTATTCTCCTAGAGCACATTTTTCTTACCTGATAATGAGTGTGGTATTCTATGGAGACAACATAAGAACACTTTTCATATTATGGTATTTTCTGATTTTCTTTTTTATTTTTCCCTTGACTCATTGGTTGTTTTAGAGTGTGTGATTTAATTTCCACATATTTGTCAATTTTCCAAATTTCCTCTGTCATTGACTTCTAATTTTATTCCATTGTCATTAGATAATATAATTTCAGTCTCTTAAGATGTATTAAGACTTATTTTGTAGCTTACATAAGGTATTCCAAGTGTACTTGAGAAAAAGGTGTTTTCTGTGTTGAGTGTAATATTCTACAATATCTGTGATGTGTGTCTAATTGTTTTGTACAATTGTTCAAATTTTGTTTTCTTGCTAATACCTCTGATTATTTCAGTTGTAATGTAAAGTGGAGTGTTTTACTATAAACTGTCTATTTCTTCTTTCAATTCCATTAAATCTTTGCTCATATTAGTATGGAGTTCTGTTATTATATGCACATATTTAGGTTTATACTTGTTTATAATTGTTATATTCTCTTTATAGATTGACCATTGTGTCATCAAATAAGATCATTTTATGCCTCTTGCGATAAATTTTGTCTTAAAGTCCATTTTGTCTAATGTTATTATAGTGATTCCAATTCTCTTTTTGTTACAGTTTTCATGGAATATCTTTTTCCATCCATTCATTTTTTGCCTATTTGTGTCTTTGGTTCTGAGGTGAATCTCTTGTAGATATCATATATAGTCCCATCATTTTTGTTCATAATCCATTCTGCCATTCTCTTTGATTGGAGAGTTTAATACATTTACTTTTAAAATAATCACTGATTAAAAAAAAAGACTTTTGCTATTTTGCTCTTTATTTTCTATATCTTTATGTTATCTATTTTTCAATTCCTGCCTTCTTTTATGTTAGACTTTTTTCTGACCATTGGATTTGCTTTTCATTTCTTTTACTCCGGATCTTAGTTTCTTGGTTTTCCCTGGGGACCACAGTTAACATCTTAATTTATAGCAGTCTGGTTCAGATTAATACCAATTTAGTTTCAATTATATGAAACAGTTTTCTCCTATAGTGATCACTATTCCTTCCTTATTTTATTTTCACAGATTACATCTTTATATGTGTATGCCATAATCATAGATTTGTACTGTTGTTTTATTTAAAACAGATTTGTAATTATTGCTTTATAGTATAGTAATTACATTTGTATCATATAGAAAAAATTGGAGTCACCAAAATATATTAGTGTTGTTTTTTATATTTACATAGATATTAATCTTAGGCTGCTTAGAGTACTTTAATAAGATTCCTTGCAATAGGTAAGTTATAAACGATAGAAATTTATTGCTGACAATTCTAGAGACTGGAAAAATCTAAGATCAAAGCACCAGAGATTCAGTGTCTGGTAGGAACCTGTTCCTCATAGTGGTATCATCTATATCCTCAGATGGTAGAAAGACAAAAAAGGGTAGCTCTTTAGGGCCTTTATTATCAGAGTATTAATTCCATTCATGAGCCCTTATGATCTGTTTATCTCACAATGGCCCCAACTTTTTTTCCCCCCATGGCAGATGTGCCTTTATTATGACTGATATTGTATAAAACAAGAAGCATACTTTATGATTAAGAACTATTATATAATCAACCATAGTGGAATCAATAAATACTTAATATTCATTATCTTATAATGAAATATAAAATTCATTTTCAACATTTTTAGTTTGTGTCATATTTTTTATTTATATATGACAGCAGAGTACATTATAATTCTTATTACACATATAGAGCACGATTTTTCATATCTCTGGTTGTACACAAAGTATATTCACACCAATTTGTGTCTTCATACCTGTACTTGGATAATAATGATCATCACATTCCACCATCATTAATAACCCCATGCCCGCACCTTTCCCCTCCAACCCCTCTGCCCTATCTAGAGTTCATCTATTCCTCCCATGCTCCCACTCCCTATCCCACTATGAATTAGCCTCCTTATATCAAAGAAAACATTTGGCTTTTGGTTTTTTGGGATTGTCTAACTTCACTTAGCATTATCTTTTCTAACTTCATCTATTTACCTGCAAATGCCATGATTTTATTCTCTTTTATTGCTGAGTAATATTCCGTTGTGTATCTATGCCACAATTTTTTTATCCATCTATTGAAGGGCATCTAGGTTGGTTCCACAGTTTAGCTATTGTGAATTGTGCTGCTATACACATTGATGTGGCTGTGTCCCTGTAGTATGCTGTTTTTAAGTCCTTTCATATAGACCCAGGAGAGGGACAGCTGGGTCAAATGGTGGTTCCATTCTCAATTTTCCAAGGAATCTCCATACTGCTTTACATATTGGCTGCACCAATTTGCAGTCCCACCAGCAGTGTATAAGTGTGCTTTTTCTCCCACATCCTAGCCAACACTTATTGTTGTTTGTATGCATAATAGCTGCCATTCTGACTGGAATGAGATGAAATCTTAGAGTGGTTTGGATTTGCATTTCTCTAATTGCTAGAGATCATGAGCATTTTTTCATATATTTGTTGATTAATTTTATATCATCATCTGAGAAGTGTTTGTTCAGGTCCTTGGCCCATTTATTGATTGGGTTATTTGTTTTTTAGTGTTTAGCTTTTTGAGTTTTTTATATACCCTAGTGATTAGTGCTGTATCTGATGTGTGAGGGGTAAAGATTTGCTCCCAAGATGTAGGCTCTCTATTCACCTCACAGATTGTTTCATTCACAATAGCTAAATTGTGGAACCAACCTAGATGCCCTTCAATAGATGAATGGATTAAGAAATGTGGCATAGATAGACAATGGAATATTACTCAGCAATAAAAGAGAATAAAATCATGGCATTTGCAGGTAAATGGATGGAGTTAGAGAAGATAATGCTAAGTAAAGTTAGCCAATCCCCCAAAAACAAATGTTGAATGTTTTCTCTGATATAAGGAGGCTGATTCATAGTGGGCTAGGGAGTGGAATCATGGGAGGAATAGACGGAACTCTAGACAGGGCAGAGAGGTTGGAGGGGAAGGGAAATGCATGGGGTAATTAATGATGGTGGGACATGATGATCATTATTATCCAAAGTACATGTATGAAGACATGAATTGGTGTGAATATGCTATGTATGCAACCAGAGATATGAAAAATTGTGCTCTATATATGTAATTCTATAGCACAATAATTAAAATCAAGAATCAATAAATAGCCCCAAATTTTAATACCATTCCATTGGGGATTCAGTTTCAACACATGAATTTTGGAGGGTCACAAACATTTCTTTCAATTTGATTACTGTCTAGTGTTTTTTGTTTGTTTGTCTTTTTTTTTTTTTTTTTTTTTTTCCTTTTAGGCCTGAAGAAATCACTATAGCATTGCTGGTAAAGAATGTCTACTACCACTGAAAGTTAATTTTTGTTTGTTTGTTCAACTGTATTTCTTAATTTTTCATTTTGAGTGATAGTTTTGTTGAATATGAAGTTTCTGGTTGACGGATTTTTATATTATTAGCATGTTCATTATGTCATTACACTAAATTTTGACCGCTTACTTTCTGATGAGAAATTAGGTATTAATATTATTGAGAATCCCTTGTACATAATAAATTGCGTCCTTTTTCTTACTTTCCATATTCTCTCTTCTTTGACTTTCTGCAGTTTGATGATAATGTTTCTAGATGTAGATCTCTTTTTGTTTTGCCTTAGAGTTTGTTAAAATTCTTCAATGTGTAGATTCATGTCTTTCAAAATAATTAGCCAAGGGCCAGGGTTGTGGCTCAGTGGTAGAGTGCTTGCCTAGCATGCATGAAGCACTGGGTTTGATCCCCAGCACCATATAAAAATAAACAAAATAAAATAAAGATATTGTGTCCATCTACAACTTAAAAATATTTTTAAAAATTAGTCAATTTTTCTTCAAATATTTTCCTTCTATTTCTCTATTTTGAACTTTATTATTTATATATTTGTACTCCTAATGGTATAGGTCTCTTAGTTGTGTTCATTTTTCTTTTTGTTTTTTTTTTTCTCTTTGCTTTCCATACCAGGTAATCTCAATTGGCTTATCTTCATGTCTATTGATTATATCTTTTGCCTATTCAGATGTGCTGTTGAGTGTCTTACCTAGAGAGCTTTTCATTTAAATTATTATGTTTTTCAACTCTAGAAGTTCTGTTTTGTTCCTTTTAAAAATTTCAACCATTTTGTTAATATTCTCAATTTGGTGAACCATCGTGCTTTTTCTTTAGTTCTTTGTGCATACTCTTTGAGCATATTTAAAATAGTTAAAAGTCTTTGTCTAGTGGTCGAAGATCTAGACTTTGTCAGAGACAGTTATTATTAATTTTCTCTGTGTGTGCACCAAAAACTTCTGGTTTCTTTGCATACTTCATGAGTTTTGGAAGAATACTGGACATTTTAAATATATGATGGTGACAATTAGATTCTCTCAGCTTCTCAGTTTTGTTTTTCCAACTTGTTGTGTGTGATGCTATGTCTAGTGATTCTTCTGAACTTACTTTGTAAAATGTTTATGTTTTGTTGTGTGTGGCCCCTGGAATATCTGCTTATTAGCTCAGTAGTCAGCTGATGATTTGACAAAGATTCCTTAAATATTTAGAACCAGACAAAACACACACACACACATACACCTGTCTTCTAGTCCTTGCTGGTGGCTCTGTGTGTATGTTGTATCATACCTTCAATATTCAGCTGGCTAGTGTCTTATTCCCCAGTCTTTTTTCCTACACTTTGTGATGTGTCCATTGTTTGCCCCGACATTTTCATTTGCCCAATTTAGCACCATCTAATAAGTTGCCTTTTAATGTTTTTAACCATTGCCTTCTCTGCCCTAGTAGACTTCTGAGTTTGGCAAAGTAAAGGCAGCCCTTTTATACAATGTCAAGTTGCCAACAGGCAGATCAAAACAACCACAGTTTTTTGAGAATACCTCTGCTCCCTCCAGCAACAGAAACGTCACCAAAAACTTAGGTTAGCATCTTCAATAGCCTAAGAATTAGCTGAGTTCTAATTCTTAAGTGCTTGCCTGATGGCTGTAAACTTTGATTGGTTTCCAGAGTTCAGTTAAAGTTGATTCTGACAGATTTTGCCAGGTTATTCACTGTTTTTTGGAAGGTCAGGCCCTTAGAGTTTTCTATCCTGCCAGTGTTCACTGCCATGTTCATCACCCATTGTTTCAGTTTTGACGAGCATATATTACTTTCATTTGTTTTTTAAAGAATGACAATGTCTTTTCTTTACAGAGGTTATCCAAATGTTAAAATCATTCATAGTGAATCATTCATAGTGCCAGAGAACTATGTCACACTTAGGAAAAGAATCCTGGCAAATTAATCCAGTAGATCTCTAATATCAACTGTGTTAAAAATGGTCAACTCAGTCATAGCCCTGTCAAAAACTTTTCTCTATGAGCCAAAGAGATAAAAGCTCTCTGCTGAAGTTGGAAGTTGAATGTGTTAAGATTCAATCCTAGCAGAAAGTAATGTAAAATGTGTTAGACAAGCCAACACATATCAGTCTTTACCTTTAAAACTTCCACTGGAAGCCAGGTATTATACCTATAATCCCATCTACTCAGGAGGCTGAAGCCGGAAGATCACTTGAGCCCAGGAGTTTGATGAAAGCCTGGGCAACATATTGAAATACTATCTCAAAAAACAAAAATACACAAACAAAATTTCAATTGAGTATTTTCATACTGTAGTTATGATAACATGTTCAATATACTTTATCAGATCAATTGGAATATAACACTTCTTCTCACTGCCGTCCCAAAGCAGTAGCCCTTTGTGAAGTTATTAAGCCCAAAATTGAAGCTAACAAAGGGGACTGATTATGAAAAAGAATCAAGTATTTTCTGTATTTGAATTCTCTTTTCATCTATATGCAAGCAGTGTGTACTTGAAAAATTACTTAACCTCTCTCTCTCACCTCATCAGTAAAATGGACCTGGTAATAACTGTACTTACATTATAGGTTTGTTATGTGGGTAAAAACAAGTTAAGATTCATTAAGCATGTTACATTATATAAATACATCATCTAATTTTAGGTACAACATGTCTAGAGCATATCTTTTTAGATAGAAACATCTCTAAGCATTTCAGCTTTATCTACTTAAAATAGAGCTTATTGGTGAAATAACTCTATTGGGTGGGTTCTTAAGAGGAAAATAGCCAGGCAGGGTTTTTGTGTAGCCTGAGAGATCAATTCCCTAACAGAAATTGGCTGTATACACGAAGTTGGTGAACTGCATCTTAAAATGTAATGATCTGGGAGATCAGGAGGATGGGCCAACATAGAGATAAGGCTAAAAAGATGGGAAAATACAGTTGATGAAGACACTAAAGGTAGCTACCGAAGTGTTTGTAACAGGAGAACCATCTGGCCAAATTTGTTTTTGGAGTATATACTGTGACAGAAAAAATGGAGTATTTGGGTCAGAATGGCAAGAATGGAAGCAAGGAAATGCCTTGGGTGACTATTAGTCATTTTTATTTTTAAATAAGTCATAGATGTTATATGATTAGCATTTATCAATTTTTTAATAAAAAATATATGTAGCCAGGCACGGTGGAGCACACCTGTATTCCCAGCAGCTCCAGAGGCTTAGATAGAAGGGGATGTGGCTCAGTGGTCGATTGCCCCAGAGTTCAATGCCCAGTACCCGCCCCCACCAAAAAAAAAGATATGTAAGTTCTTATTTTGTAAGAAATCTACTTTGGGAGTAATTTTCTCTATGGTATAGTCTCAATTTAATAAAATATGAAGTCCAAATTAGAGAATGGTTATTCAGTTGACACTTGGCTTCTGATCAACAAAAAGATTCATCACACATTTCCATTAGACAATCATTCCTTTTACCACAGATGACCTGTAGTCTAATGCAGGGAGGACATCAATTTCATTGAGCAAATTAGAATAAAAAATAACCGTATTACCTGCAAAACTTACTTTGCTAATTTTCTAGTTCTCAGCCTTCTAGTCACAAAAATATTAATACCTAGCATAGGATACTGAGCAGAAGCAACCAGCCCCAGAAAACTGGTAATGAAAATAGTAGTTTATAAAAGGAAATCTTTACAGATTAAATACAGTCTCACTTTATCTTTCTCCACCTGTTTCTTTAACAACTTTTTAGTCCCACTGTAAAAATCCTTGTTTGTTTAATTTGTTAGTCATTTGAACTTTTTATTAGTTGGAGGAATTATTTGGACAAATAGCTATAAAATAAAAGATAAAATTTTATAAGCAACTTTGTTATCATTTTGCCTCATGAATATGTTATTGAAATGTCTTTTAAACTTAGTAGAGATAAAATTTTAAATCTCAGTGTATTCTTTGTTCTTTATTTGTGTATTTTGTATTAGCCATGTAGAATGATATTCTCTGATTTTACCTGTGCACACAAGATTATATAAAATGTAGTTTTAACATGCACTTAATCTGAAGTACTGAACCAAGTGTCCTTTAAAACATGTTTAAACTATATTAGTAATATACAAGTAGTGGGAAAATTTATTTCTACAAATACTGGGGAAACTGGAAAACATTGAAAGCATCTTTTAAAGTACTGAAAAATATTTAAGTACAATATAACTATATAACATAACTATTTTAAATTATAATTTTTAAATAAATGAAAATTTAACTGCCTTCAAATAGACATACTTTTTGACATGTGAAATTGATATTCCATAAATTGTTGCTGAATGTTAAATTCAATATAAATAACAATAAATAAAGTACATATGGTAAGCCTGGGATTCAGAAATTAGCTTTAAGATTCTCAAATACATAAAGACCTTCTTTGAAGGCACACAGATGTATTAATTTTTAATTTGCTTCTTTTTGATCTCTTAATTACTGAAAAAGATTTATTGGTTAATTTTAGGAAGGCAAGTGTTTGAAAAGTTTTGCCAAATACTGTCTTCTTTAAGTGACTGTATGGTAATGAAAAGTTAAGAGGAGAGCCAAATTAGATTGAATAATTGTTCAGTCATGTGGGTGAAGTTAGCTGCATAGCCCGGTTGTTAGACTGATTGCTCAAATTACATTGCCTGGGGTCCTGCACTTGGTTGGCTGTCTTCTCAGATCTTAACAAGGTTCTGGGAATTTCTTTTTCTGACAAAGTTTGCTTTGTATTTTCCCCTCCCCCTACCACCTCCAGGATGCTTCATCTGCAGACATCAGAAAAGCATATCGTAAGCTTTCACTGACTTTACATCCAGACAAGAATAAAGATGAAAATGCAGAAACTCAGTTTAGACAAGTAAGTGAAATATGCCTTTATATATATATTGTGACAATTGTATTAATAATTATTATCTATGGTTGAATATTAACTTACATGTAGAATATTTCCTTTTAAAAATGAAATAGTAGTCTAAAAATATAAATTTATTCAATTTTTAATGAAATAAGTTTTCACCAACATTTTGTAGTGTCAGACTCTCTAAATGCTTGGAGGGTCATAATTGTCATAATTTTCTTGTCTAAATTACAGCTTTTGTTTTTAAAAAGTGTATTTTAAGATAAGCTGTTACTTTTGCTGCTTTCACAAAGGTTCATTTTGACCTCAAGCATTTTTTTAATCTTCTTAAGGTGCTACCCAAAACATAAAACATTACTTATAGTTAAGATTTTGTCTGTTTATTGCACTTATGCACACATAGGGTTTTCTGCATGTACATTATAAAGCCTTCACTCACCTGTGTGTTATTTCTTATAGTTGAGAGTATTTTTGTTTTAAAGTAATGCTTCTGTTTTAGTTGGTGGCCATTTATGAAGTTTTAAAGGATGATGAACGAAGGCAGAGGTGAGTGTTTATTTATGCTTCTGAATTAAGATGTAGTTTCATGCCACATCTTCTAAAAAGAATTAAGTCTTATTGAACATTTTATTTATTATAAGTTGGTGTTCTAGTTTCATTCCTTCCAAGAAATGCAGTGTTTACAACTGTATTTTTTACAAATGTAGTTTTAAAAAAATATTTTACAATTAAATGTAATTTTTTGTTGAAATATTTACTAGTTTGAATCAGAGTCTATAAGACTCTAAAATCAGGAGTCATAATATTAGGTGGTTCTGCTTCATAGATAAGATTTTTAACATGGATGTCTATGCCCTGGGAAATATAAATACTACTTGATTCCAAACAAATGTCCATTCTATTTGATATATCTGTATTAGCTCCTATCTGATATGTGGTTGTTGGTCTTCCTTCTCTCATTTCTTAAATGTTTATAATTAGCCTGTTAAAAGATAGTCAAGTTGATACATTCTCTTTCTTAGTTGTAGATGGACAGAATACCTTTATTTTGTTTATTTAGTTTTTGTGTGGTGCTGGGAATCAAATCCAGTGACTCACATGTGCTAAACAAGCACTCTATAACTGAGTCACAACCTAGCCCTTAGTACGCTTCCATATTTCCTCACTCTCAAAATAATTAACCAAATTTATGAGTGAGAAAATGATGTGGATAAGCCCATAGAAGATACAGATGGAAGAAAAATATTCATGCCTTTCTCATTTCTTTTGCCTTCTTCCCATTTCTTAATTCTGCTCAAGTTATTGTGTTTAGGGTTAAACCTCAAAGTGGAGGCAGCCTCTTACTCTGGGACTTTTCTGTGCCCCTTTCATAAGAGGGTAATACTCTTACATAGTGGTTTCTAATACCATTGACTTAAGAAGAGATTGCAGAGAGGCTCCTTTCCTTTACTCCCTTTAGAATGGGTGGAATATAGATACTATTGTGGGGCTTCGAAGTTTTATAAGTCAGACTCACAGTAAGATATACATTCAAAATAATACCTCAGGGGACACACACAAAACTGAAATAAAAGGCTCACAAAACCCTATTATATTTGAAAGAGGCTTGATTTTTTCCATTCTGGTCTGTCTAGTCTCCCAACCCACCAAAGCTGCTTTGGTTCATAAAATTGATTTCATGAGACATGGGCCACAATCCAAAATTTTAAAATGTTGCCTTACAGTTTTTTAAAAAAGTACTTAAAACAACAACAACCCACCAACCCCAAAGCCCAGTTATTTGAAATATAAGCTTAAATCCAACTTAAGTATTTGTATCTGTGTGTGGTGCTAAAAATACATCTTAAAAACAACCCTGAAAATAAGCTATGAACATTTTGAGTCTTTGTTCAAATGTATTGTCCAGAATTATTCTGTATCCTAAAATGTTAGCTACCACTCTTGGTTGTCATCTTGACTGTTTAGTTTGAATACCTCCTCAGTTTGTCAGATTGCAAAGCAAGGAATCAAGATATTCTCTTGAAGTATTCTTGGCTTTATAACAAGGGCTGGCATTGATCCAGTTACCATAGCAGACATTCCTTGGGTTTGAGATAATCTATAGTGTTGAAAGAGTCCTAAAAGTGTGTTGAAAGAAGTGTTGGTCATTCTGTGCAAATTTTCTAGTTAGTTCCTTTCAATGAGCCCCTACTTTTGTTTCACATATCAAAAATGTGTCTGTAAAGATAGCTTTATTTAGTCTTCCAACATCCTTAGCATCAGATTTTGACTTTTTGTTTGTTGTTGTCAATAAACTTTGTAACAATGTCTTTCAGTTACTGAAATTATCTGTCTTTTCATATGAATCACTTCTTATGTATAAGCTGTCTTTTCATTAACATAAACTCATCTAACATTATCTCTCTAGGATTAGTTCCCTCTGCGTTTATTTTAGAGTATTGGTAGAAAAAAATGGATCTGACAGTTACACAAACAGCTGTAGTATTTAGACCCCTTGAGGCCCAAGTAACTCTTTGGTAACTGGTTTTCCTTGAGGCAAAAGTCTTAACTAATCAAGCTGAGATTCACTCCTCTAAAGCTTGCGCCTGAGGCCAGGTGACCTGTGAGTATTTAAGTGAGAAAGGCATCTCTGCAGACAATTACTTAATGTTCATAATTCCTTAAAAAAAGAAAGAAAGAAAGAATAGAACACAGCTTTATCTTCTACAGAAGAGTGTCTCATGTTGGCCTTAAAATATTCTTGATATCACAATTGTTTATAATAAATATTCATTAAATAAGAGCTTTTAAAAGTGTAACCTTCTAGGGCTAAGCATATAGCTCAGTGGCAGAACACCTGCCCAAAATGTGCAAGGTGCTGGTTTGGAGTTTATCCCCTGCACACACACTAAAAATGATCTTCTAGGAATTTGCAGTTTGGAAAATTGTCAGACATGTTTTCTTTTCTTTTTCTTTTTTTTTTTCCTTACGTGTGAAATAATCAGATGTATTATCTAAATTTTGGTAGAAAAGGGAAGAGAAATGAAATAACCACCAAACTGGATAATGTTTTTAAGAAAAACACAAGTATTATTTTATTTCATGACAGCCAAAGTATTAATTATATATCATGAAAATCTTTTGCTTTAAGTTTACAACTCATTTACTGTTGGTAATGTACAGAGTTTTACAAACCATCACCGCAATCCAGGTTTTTAATATTTCTATTATTTCAAAAAATTCACTCAAGGGGTTGTGGCTCAGTAGTAGAACACTTGCCAAGCATGTGTGAGGCACTGGGTTCTATTCTCAGCACCATGTGTAAATAAATAAAATAAAGGTTCATTGACAATTAAAAAATATTTTTGAAAAAATTCACTCAAAACTCATTTGCAGGCACTCTTGTCTCTGATCCCTATCTCTGGGCAGTCACTGATCTACTTTCATGTCTGTAAATTTGTCAGTGCTGCTTATTTCCTGTAAATGGAATCACGTATTATATATAGTCTTTTGCATCTGGCTTCCTTCTAGTAAAATAATATTTTTGAGGTTTATCCACATTGTAGCACTTCATTCTTTTTTATTGCTAAATAGTATTCCATTGTGTAGATATACTACTTTTGTTCATCCATTCACCAACTGATGGACCTTTGAGTTGTTTCCACTTTTTGGTGATGTTAAATAATGCTGCTATGAATATTTATGAATAAATCTTTGTGTAGACGTGTGTTTTCATTTCTTTTGGGTAGATTCCTAGAAATGCAATTATGAATAAACTTTTAGACCCCTATTCTCTCAAAGGCATAAGCTGTAACATGAAAATAACAGGTTTTACTGGTTAGTGGTGTGAGGAAACTTAGCATAGTAGCCTTTCTTAAACTTCTTAGGTAACTCACTTATTTTGGGGAACAGTAGCCCAGCTATGTTCCAACATAAATTTCTATACATGTGCCCTGAGTTTAGCTAAATGTTGGGTACCAGTCATCATACACACACACACACACACACACACACCATATATATGTAACTGTATATATATGTACATATTAAATACAAGTATTGGGTAACAGTCTCTCTCTCTCTCTCTCTCTCTCTCTCTCTCTCTCTCTCTCTCTTAATTATGTTAGTTAATATGACTAAAGTACAATTTATTTAGTTAATATGACTAAAGTACAATCTACTTATGTGTGTATATATATATATATATATATATACACACATTACATTGTGCTTTAGTTATATTAACATCATTTACTTTTGTTTTAAATCTGTTATAAATTTTAACCAGTCTTATTTTGCTCATCCAATTATGCAGATTAAAATTTTTTTGTGTATTTTGTTTCTGTATTTATGAAAGTTGAATGTATTTTTTAGTTTACTAAATGAAATCATGTTTTGTTTACAGTGCAATTGAAAGTATAGTTATCAGCCTCAGTTAGTTAAAATTTTAAAAATCCATTACCTAGTTATTGTTGTTTGATTACAAATTTGTTTTAATCAAAATAAACATTAATCTGAGAATTAAAAAATCTCATTTTAGAACTTACCTAATTTGAAGATATGACACATATACAATGTAGAAAGTGCTAAGTACCACAATTTTTAACATATGTATATATTATGTTAAATATATATATATAAACATATTTAAAGAAAGCATAGGATCAATTAATTTTGTCTTATTTTCTGTTTATGATCTCTATATAATTAACTTTTACTGGAAAGTTTGAAATCTGACCCAAATTAAAGTTATGTTGTTGTTAAGCTAAAAATCTAAGCTTTATATGATGGGAATCACAATTTAGGCAAGTGCCAGAATTATTCATTTTAAAAATACACAAATTTTCTATTTTAGTTACATAATTTCTGTTTTGTTTCAAAATGTACTGGTATTTTAAATTTACATAATTTTTCCTGTTGGTAATTCGAAATTTTAAGGTTTTACTTACTTTCTAAAAACTATATTAGGCTGAATATGTTTGATGAACTGTGGGTTCTGAATGGAACTCACTAAAGATTAGACAACCATTATTTCATGTTTATCACATACATTTTAAGAAAATCAAATGAAATAAGCATGCATTAGGTCATATGTTAGATATGTGGAATTGATCAGTGTTTTTATTTAGAATAAAATACCTTACAGTTATATACTTTTTGCCTCAATGATATTTTTATCATAGAGATTTGCTTCTGTGTGTTCTATAACACATTTATACATTTTTTAAGGAATTTTTAAAAATATATTTATTTTTAGTTTTAGGTGGACACAATATCTTTATTTTATCTTTATGTGGTGTTGAGGATTGAACCCAGAGCCTCACGAATGCTAGGCGAGTGCTCTACTGCTGACACAACCCCAACCCCATTTCTACATTCTTGATCTGGTTTTCACACACAATTAAGAACAGTTTGTATCAGTCTCAATTACAGAGTATTTTAACAGTGTTATGTGCTTAAATATAAAAACATGATAAAGGGATGTCTTAAATTTTGTGGTGTTAACACATGTTTTTCTTTTTTTTTAAAGAGAGAGGGAGAGAGAGAGAGAGAATTTTTTTAATATATATATTTTTTTATTTATCAGCGGACACAACATCTTTTGTTTGTATGTGGTGCTGAGGATCGAACCCGGGCTGCACGCATGCCAGGCAAGCGCGCTACCGCTTGAGCCACATCGCCAGCCCATAACACGTTTTTCTTTAAATAGCTTATTGAAAAATACAGTGCCTGTGTATTTTAAAAGTATATTTTTCTTTTCAGTGTTTTATCAGGAAAGCAGTAATTTATCTTTTAACAGTATAAATTCTAAAAAGTGAATTATAATAGAAGCCATCTTCCCTTAAAATGATCAGTCCCCTAGGTCATAATATTCATTGATAATAAAATCAATAGAACGTGATTCTAAGCTTAATCCTTGGACACTATTGTTTAGAGTGGCAGACATAATCTAATAAATATCTGGTTGTGTTTAATGTGTTCAGTACACGGGGTTTTGCTACTTTTGGATTTGGTTGTGCACTAAATACAGTTTATATGGGGAGTAGAAAAGTAATTATTAACAGATACTTAGCATTTTCAGCAGTATTGATAATAAAATATTTGATAGGAAATTCTTAGCTATGAGTTCAACCATGTATTTTTCCAGTGCAGTTTAGATATAAAACAAATTTAGCATTTAGTACTGCTACTAGGAAATTGTCTCCACTTTCTTAGATGGTCTTCATTAATAACCTTACTTTTTTCACAAAGTCATTTCAGGGAGATTTGCTGGAGATAATAATTTTTATATTAGGATCCTCCACCCCAATGAATATGAAGTAAAATAAGGATTTATAATAAACTTGGAACTTAACATTCATTGGACTTCATTTGAGTGTTACAATCGTGTGCTGTAGTAATTGAAACCTTTTTACCTTTCCACATCTAGTTTTAAATGAGACAGTTTTTTTAAAAAAATAGATTTAAATATAATTTTTAAGAACAGTAATGGTAAGGTTTTTGTCATTATATTTTGATGCTAATATTCAAGAATTGCTGCAAATATTGAAAAGGAGGATATTTAGCATCAAATCTTTCTTGACCCTGCCACTATACAACCATATTTTAATTTCTATATTCTCACATAATACACAGTTTGCATTTTAAGAGTTTAATGTTAATTAATTTTCTTTGTTTTCAATATTTGGTTGTTCTGATCTAATAGTATTATTAATAATCTAAGTTGATTTAATAGTCAGATGTTCTAAAATTGCTAATAAAATATATTTTGCATTAATAACCAGTCTTTTCTATGGAAAATAGAAGTTGCCTGTAATAGACCCTCTGCTTAAATTTTTTTTTAGTATATCTCCAAGGTATCAATTTAATAACTATCAAAGTAGCTACTGCAGTTGTAGCATTTAAATTGATTTACACGTCAAGACTGGCAGTTTAGCAGCTGCGCTATTATTCCTAGATCGGTCAATTTACTTGAGAAAAACCTACTACTGAGTTCTGCTGACCTGCCTGACAATATAGACCCTATTTCTATTCCTGTAATTAGGCCTGCGACTAACTCAGAATATTTTTAATTAAAATATTTTGGTCAATGTGTTGCACCAAATTAGGCCTTTCAGTGAAGATTTAATTCTGGATATAGTGTGATTAGAATATTTAATGAGTTGTGTTCAATTAAGATTAACAGGTTACGTGTGTTGAACATAACAGTGTTTGTGACCATTTTGTGTTTCACAGTCATAAACAATTACTTCTTATTTTTAATCTTAAAAATATTTGCTTTAATAACTGATAGGTAAATTTAAATTCAGTTGAAATTTTATTTTAAAGAAATTTTTTAAATAAAAAAATATACTTTATCCCTATAGTACCAGGAAAGATAATTTAAATGTATTGCAAGGAAAGGTTTTTTTACTTATTAATGTTCTTCCTTCCCAGCAAAAGCCAAAAATGAGGAAATCGCCACTTTTTAAATGGTTACAAATAAGCAGTTTTATGAAATCTGATATAAATGTTGGCTGTTTCCATATCCCTTTTTTTCTAAAGGAAGGTGAGCAATACAAAATACAAAGTGCTCATTTTATAGCTTTAATTTTTTTGCATAAAATAAGGCATATAAATGTTTTAACTTGAATCCCCATAGTATGAGGTTAGAACTAAAAACACAGACTAAAAAATTTATCTTGAATTTGATTCAATATATATGTAATTCATGGTAACAAAACCTCTGATTTTGATTTTTCTCCCAGCAAGAGCCTTCCTTTTCTTGTGGACTTTTGTGGTATAAGCTTTTTCTTGTGAACTTTTTGTGATGCGAGACTGTGGTAGACAGGTAAATTATTTTACCTCCTTTAGTTTAGATCCTGGGGTTCTGTAAAACATAGTGTATTCTTTCTGTGCACATTCTTAAAGGTTGTCAGTATTTGGAGCCACATACAGTGCTTTGAATTCACTAGACATTATATGCTGGTAATCTACATAATTTATGTTATCTATTTGGGAAAATTCTTTTTTAAAAAAATATAGGTATAAATAAAGCTTTTTGTTTTTATTTTAAAGTCCCTATGGATAATCTTTATATTTGCTACTGTAGGTATGATGATATTCTGATCAATGGACTTCCAGATTGGCGGCAGCCTGTATTTTACTACAGGCGGGTGAGAAAAATGAGCAATGCTGAGCTGGCATTACTCTTGTTCATTATTCTCACAGTGGGTCATTATGCTGTGGTTTGGTCAATCTACCTGGAAAAACAATTGGTGAGTATTGGTGATAAATCAAATGATCTGGCTTCCTTCATTTCATGTGGAATTTCAGACATTTATTTTTCAAGTGATGAGAATTTCTATTTTCAGCATATACTCATCATTCTAATAGTTTTACACTCAATAGTTAGTGTTTTATTTATTCCTAAGAAGTACCAATGAAATAAGAAAAATAATACTTCTTTTTAAAAAATATGGCACTCAGGGGCTGGGGTTATGGGTCAGTGGTAGGGCATTTGCCTAATATGTGTGAGGCCCTGGGTTCAATTCTCAGCATCACATATAAATAAATAAAATAAAGGTCCATTGACAACTAAATATTTTTAAAAATATGGCACTCATTTTAAAACTTTGCGAAGGTCTGAATATCTAGCTGAAAATAAGAAAGTACATGTTTTCTTAATTATCATCTTTTAAATATATTATTTTTTAATGTAAGATTGATTCTTGAAACTTTTTGTCATAGGCCCTTACATAATGAATGTTTATTTTAAAAACATTTTAACTAATTCATAAGATTCAAGATTAATGTATTTTATGACTTCAGAGATTGGTTTAACAGAAAATTATTACATTTTTCTTGGTCTGAAATGCTATTATACACTTTATTCTGCCATGGGTTTTTATTTATATGCTAAAGGTAATCAAACATATTTATCAGGATTCATGAATTAGCATCTGTTTACTCATTCCTTTTGAACAGACATTATTAAAGTCGCATGAATGAGAAAAAGTAAGTTGAATGCTTTTTCTTAGAAAACTTCGATTGCTATGGAGATGCACATGACTGACAGTGCCAAACTTCATGTGTGTAAAGGCCTGGATACCATGGCAACAGTTATTGTGAAAGATTGATGATTTTACTTAATTATGTTGGACCTTACATACATTTGCATAAATGTACCTCTGAAGTGTTTACTCTTCACAGAAGCATCTTGATAACATTTAAAAATACATGTTAATGATAACCTGTAACCATAATTCTTTCCACATTAAGGATGAACTGCTTAGTAGAAAAAAGAGAGAAAAGAAAAAAAAGACCGGCAACAAGAGTGTGGATATATCAAAACTTGGTGCTTCAGAAAAAAATGAAAGGTAGGAGTATATAAAAATACTTTATAACTTGAAACTTTTTAAATGTCTTTAATATGAGTCAACTTCATATGTATATCCATTTCACATATGCTCTCATTTTTATCTATAGTAGGTTTATAAAGACTAGTGAGCTGAAGTTTGTAAGACAAATTCTAATCTTTAAGAAAATTAGTACAGGTTTTCTTTCCTTATGAAGTGCTCATATATATTTAAATAATATAAACTCTCAAATTCTTGTAGTATGAAATTTTTGTACTAAACTTTAGAAACAAAATATTACTAAAAGAATCTATCTCTTAGCTCAGGAATGACAATATATAAACAGGCAGTGATATGCGGTACACTCAAAAAGATACCATGATTTCTTCTATTGATTCATAGAAATAAATAAAGGGTTTAAATAGTTCACACAGCATGACATAAACTGGATCAATGTGGGATGGAGATCAGAGACCATTCTGCCTGTCTTCTATTCTGATGACATCAGTGAGTAATGCTTCAGTGAACTGCAAATGACATTAATTTTTATGTATTGGTTTGTTTATGCTACAGTCTTCGGATCTGGTTGTCAGCACTTGGGAACATTCTGACTATGGTTAGTCTTTTATAGCTGAAGTAATCATAAGGTTTAAGAATTCATTATGCAAAAATAATGAAAAGTTCAGGTTAGAAAGAGGATTTTTGTTTGTTTGTAATTTGAGTATGAGTCTCCTTTCCCAAAATCTTAACCTAGATTCTCTTACTTGCTATATATTATTGCATTTGTAAGTATTGCATTTCATAGTAGAGTAAAATTAAGTGATAACATCATAAGTATTTCATTGAATACTTTTACTTTTTTGGTTAAAATAGGTGTTCAAAAAAGAATTCATGATCTTTTAAAAAACATTTTGTTTTGTTTCCTAGCATTTTCTATTTCACTGATGTGTTTGGGTTTTTCCCCTTTTAGATTGCTAATAAAACCACAGTGGCATGATTTGCTTCCATGCAAGCTAGGAATTTGGTTTTGCCTTACACTAAAAGCCTTGCCTCATCTAATTCAGGTAAAAGGTACTTCTTTCATATCCTATTAGATGCTTTCTCTTTTAGTTATTCATGAAATAATTTAGGCCAGTGTCTGCTGTATGAATGCTATTATATGCTTCATAAGATTGATTGAGTTGAATGATATTTTTATAAGTAGTTTAGAGTAGTTTCAAGATTGTTTAGTTATCTTATTTCTATAATTATCTTTTATTTTTGCTTTTAGAACACCTTAGAATTCCAGTATACTAGGAAAAGGAAAAAAAAATCTATTGTTAGGACAGATATAAAAGCAGTAAAAGTTTAATCTGCTATTATCATGAAAGGCATAACCAGTAAAAAGGAACAGAACTCAAGTGGCTTATCACCTATTATTTTAATAGCATTTGAGTACATGATGTTTTTTTTTAAAAAAAGCCCATAACATGAGCATCTGTATAATTATGCAAAAATATATATATATTGCTTTCCATTTATTTGGAATTTTAAGAGGAGTGAGGACATTTTGTTTTCTGATAATCAGAGTGTCTGTTTCAAGATAATACCCAATAAAATGTGGGTATATTTATTTATATGGCAATTAACATAAAAAATGTGTTCTATTAAATTATTGCTTTTGCTAATTCTAATTGTTTTGCTTACTTAGAAAATTCCCAACACATAAATATAATACTTGAAAGTAAGTAAATACTTTTTACTGCAGAAATTTTTGAGATTATAATTTTGGAGGAGAAATGTTTTGCTTCAGTAAATAAGTGTGTTTAAGCTAGAGAACCAGTTCTGCCTACTTTGTCTTTTGTTATCATCAGAGCTGTCAATCTTAAATACTTATTTGTTATTTTATTCTAAGTAATTTGCAGTCATTTATTTTATAAAATTAACATATTTCTTAGCATGCAAGATAATTTGCCAAACAAGAACTAATGTATTTCAGTGGCTTACCTTTACAATTTATTTTAAATTATTTGCCTATGGTATCTAGACCCATCAGATTAAACAACTGTTTTGCTTAATCATAAATTTTTAGAAAATAAGAAATTTTACAAAATCTTTAAATTCTTTTTAGGAACTATTTTCTTAAGCTGTTTAATTGGTTTGAATTTTAAAGTTTCTACTTATCTTTTGGTACTTTTTGCCTATCAACTTTTAGATACTTATGCATTAGCCTTTTAGGGCCTCTGTAAATCTAACTTTCAAATTTTAAATCTAATAATTTAAATTATTTCTTCCTCACAAATGCATTCTAGAAGAAAAACAAGATGATTTTTTTCCTTTTGCTTAAGCAAATTCTTGATATTTTTATAATGATTTGAAGATTTTTCTGAACTGGTTATGGTAGCACACACCTGTAATCCCAGCTACCCCAGAGGCCAAGTCAGGGGAGCACAAGTTTGAAGCCAGTTTTAGCAACTTGGCAAGACCCTGTGTCAAAATAAAAAAAAAAATAGTAAGGCCTGAGGATGTAGCTTAGTGGAACAGTGCCCCTGGATTCAATTCACAGAAAGGGGGGGGGGTAGGATAGAGGAGGAAGGAAGGAAGAAATGGGAGGGGGTGGTCTGAGGAAAAGGGAGGTGAAAGGGAGAGAGGGAAAGGAAAGAAGAGAGGGAGAAAGGAAGAGGCAAGATCAGTTTTTCTGGTGGTCACTGAAAAAATAATGTAATACAGTTTGCTTTTACTGATTGTAGTAGTGTAATAAGTATTTTAAATTGGTAGACATATAATTTATGTAAGACATTAGCAAAATAATACTGAATAGTTGCTGTTAGGATTAGATTTTTGTTTATCTTTTTTTTATCTGTTGTGACTTTGTATTAATTCATAATAAAATTCTATATTAGTTCATCCATAAAACTCTATAATGTGAATACATATGCTTGATGATACACGTTTTTATGTGATACTTTTTTGAGAACCTCTTAAATAGCATACTTAGGAAATTTAGAAAAATTCATTTTAACAGAAAGCAATCTGAATTGGTGATTGGTACAATAGTCAAAAAAGGGCCCTACTAAAGACCTAAGAATAAAAGTCAGGTATGGCAGTGCACACCTATAATCCCAATGGTTTAGGAGGCTTTAACAGGAGGATGGCAAGTTCAAAGCTAGCCTCAGCAATTTAGCAGTGCCCTAAGCAACCTAGAGAAAAATGTCGAAAAATGAAAAACTGAAAAGGCTGAAGATGTAACTTAGTGGTAAAGTGCCTCTGGGTTTAATTTCCAGAATCCCCTTCCCCAAAACAAAAGCAAAACAAAACCAAAATAGATAGAGACCTGCGCATAAAAAATGACACATATAGCCTTAAACATTTTAAACATGTACTTCACATTTAATCACTACTCTAGTAATATAGAGCTATTGTTGTATTTTTAAAAGAGTATTCATTGGTTGGAGTTCCCTGTCCTTTTCCTTGCATAAACCATACCTATAATCTCAGTTTCTTTAAAGACAATCCCAATCTTGATATCTTTAAAGAAGAATCTAATTAGACTCTTAGGAAACAATGTCATTGCAGAATCCTTATATAGTTTTTCATCTCTAGTTAAAAGCATCTTTAGCAATCTTACATGGAGCTTTCCAAAACACTAAACTTGGTTCTCTTAGAAACAACTTTTAATTCCTACTCGTATTTTATCTTTTTAACATGGTTTTTAATTGACTTGTGTAATTACAAAAACAAGTATAACTGACAAAAATGGGTTTTTTGTTTATTTTGTGGTACTGGGCATTGAATCCTGAGGTTGCTATACCTTTAAGCATACCCCCAGCCCCCCGTTTTTTTTATTTAGATACAGGGTCTCATAAAGTTGCCCATGCTGGCCTTGAACTTATGATTCTTCTGTCTCCTGAGCAGGTAGGATTACATAGGTTTAAGAGCTAACACAAACAGCCCTTGTAAGCATAAATAAGCAGATATTAATTAACAAGAGTTTTACATCTTGAGTGAGCCTCTTGAATTTTCATGAAAAATTAAGTAAAACTGAGCTGCAAATATTCTATGTAAGTTTTTAAAAGTGGGAGTTTTCCAGCAAGTGCAGTTCACTCTGGAGAATCTGTATCCAAATCTTGTCATAGCAACATCCCTTCCCAACTTATTTTCTTCCCATTCATCCTCTAAATATCCTTTTCTTTACTACATTTTGTATACATATAGAGTTATCTACTGGATTCGGAAAAGTGATAGTTTTGACTCACTTATGATCCAGGTTCTATTTGTTACACAACATTAAGGATCTCTAAGAAAACTCTGTTATTTATTGCCTATTTAGGTTACCCAAATTTATTTTCTGTACCCCCAAGAAATACTTACAAATGACAATAGTTCATTCATATACATATAGATATATACACACACTCATAATTTATTATATATAGAATATTTAAGCTTCATGTGGTCATATGTTTAAAAATAATGCAGCCATTTGAATAAAAATGTATAAACACATGTAAAAATAAGGCACTACAAGGGACTTTAGAAATAAATATGCCTTCTAGGACGTAAGTCAGGTAACAGTTACAACACATGAATTGAAATAACCAGGATTCAATATGGTATATAAGTTTCACATGTATAGTATAAACAGTGACTTCTGAGGATGTTCAAAGATGTAAGTTGTATCTATTTAGCATGACCAGGAAAAACTGAAAAGGGGAGCCACTTGAACCAAGTCTTGAAAGATGAATAGACCCTTAACAGTAAAGTACCCACTTTGTGAAATATGTCGTATACAAAGATAATATCATAGATATAGTACTTCCCATACAATCAGTTTATTAATATACTGTGTTAAATCTGAAAGAGATCTAAGAAAAACATTGCACAGTGGCTTTTTTTTTTTAAAAGAGGATATCACATAGCCCATTAGTATCATCTACAATTATATTCTGTGCCTCCAGATGCTGAGTATATCCATTAAGGAATTTACATTCTAATAGATGATCAGGGATTTATATTCTAGTAGATAAATATGATACAACAAGTCTAAAATAAAACATTTAGACAGAATAAAGTTACTTGATAGAATAGGAAAGTATTTTTATCTTACTTGTCTGCAAAGATATGTGTACAATGTTAGAAGTGGTAGATACAAAGCACATAATGGTTATTAAGTGGGTAGAAAATACTCTTGAATGATTCTGTGATCAGGCAGGGTAGAGGTAAAAGTATGTTTTTGTAGTACCCTTTGCTTTTTTCTTTTTCTGTTTCTTTCCTGTGCTAGGAATTAAACACAGGGCCCTTGCACATTCTAAGCATAAAATGTACCACTGGGCTACATCCCAACCCATATTCTTTGCTTTTTGAGAAGGTTCTTATTTCCTCCAGTACTAAGTTGTGTTCCTTCTTTTTCTCTAAAAAGGATATTGTGATGATGATAAGAATTTGGTAGATTAGAAAAACAATGCTATTATACTTGACATGTTGCTGTATAACATTGTTGATAATGTTGACTTAATAAATCAAACATTTCCTAGATGGGTTCATATTCAAGGAAAAGATCGACAGAAATTGCTATTTAGCAAAATATATGCCCCATATCATTCATGTACTTACACAGGCAGAAATGTAAAAGAAGTCAAATGAGAATTGAGAAGTAGATAGAAGGCTAGTGTGTGCTTGGAGAGGTAAGAACACTGGAGAGGAGTAAGATGCATTTCTATATGCAGGGAAGTTTGGGAAACTTGAAAATGTTTGTGTGAATAGTTAAGAAAGCATGTAGAATGATCAGCATAAGATGTGGAATATGAATTAGAATATATCAAGGAACTTGGACTCTTTTAAGGCATGGCTTATATGCATTGAGGCTAGAAGTTATTTGTAACATATAAAGTATAGCCCCAGTGACACTCTCACATCTTACGAGTTTGTTTATGTCTTCATGATAGTTTTGAAGGGAGTACACATTCTTTTAAGACTCAACCTGTCATTAATGTTGTTGTTATTCAGTGTTTAATTCCAGGAAATTATTCTAACCTTCATAATGTCTTTCTGGGATGTATGTGTATGTGTGCATTGGGGATTGTACCCAGAGCCTTGCACATGATAAACATGCACTCTACCACTGAGCTATGCTCACAACCCTGGAATATTTTTAAACTCATCTTGTGTTTGCATTCATGAAAGTAATAAAAGTTGATGAAGTATAATTAGTGTTATGTGCTTATTTTCAATCTTACTCTTATAACTTTATTTTTGTCATTGTTTGTGTTGGAGCCTCATACATTTGGGTCCATAAACAATTTGGATTATTAAGATCATCTGTTTCTCAGCTAAGATTAGAAAGTGCCAGATATCTCAAGTGATTATCAATTTAAATCATAGTCATTGTCTGAGATGAAACAGGTCTTAAGTACTCATAATTTATTTACTAGATAGTTTTACTTTTAGAGAATTCACTATTTAAGTTTCTGATATGCTTCTTAGTAATATAACTTACAAAATATAAAACTCATTTAGGTGTGCATTGCCTAAAGTTGTAATTTTTTCACATTGATAAGTTCTAGTTCTGCCATTTCTCACTACCAAGCTGTTCTAACATAAACACAGTTAAAATAAAAATTATTGTAGGAAGTTTCTAGTATGTATATCCTCGCTCCCACGAGAAATTATAGGTTGTTTAAGAGCAGTAACTGAGTAAAGAGAAGAATCTTCTGTTGATCCAGCTTTTATTTCAATCAATCAATCAATAAATGGGTTCCTAAAGAGTAAAGGGAGTACGATATAGAACTTTATGGAATTATCAATAAATGAAAGCATCCTCCCTCCCAAGCAGCTTCTCCCATGGAGACTACAACTGTGGACAAGTCTGGAGGTCACCCTCCCTTACAATCAGGCCCCTTCCTTTCTAGACCCTTTTGCTTCTCTTTGCTGGGACTCTGTCAGAAATCAAACAAACAAAACATTCATAGCTAATTAGCAAGGAAGAAAAGCCTCTAAAAGACTAAGAGGCATTTGTTGCCTGCCCTTCTCAGAGTTAAATACAGGTTTTCCAAGGGATGAAGCAGCATACTTTAGTTTTCTAAAACTTAAAAAAAAAAAACAACATCTTTTCAGATAGATATATTTTACATAGGAAGTACATACACAAATGAGAAGGGATAGGAAGCTGGTCTGAATTTTTATGAGTGAACTCTACTATTAAAAAGGGACAAAAAGCTGCAGAAAACTGGAAAAACCTCACAACGTAAGGCAAACATTCCTTACTTCAGCTCTATGAAAGGAGGGCTTTAGATGCAAGTACTCAGAAATCCAGAGACAGAATTTAAAGTTTTCTAGTTTTATTGCTAGATGTAGAAAAGATAAAAAGCCACAAAATGCTAATTAGCTAGGATGTTAGAGATATTTAGTCTTACTAATTTCATATTTTGTAGATGAAAAATATTTAAGACTCATATTGGTGGAGCATTTTGTCCAAAGTGACACAACTAGTTAATGGTGGAAGTGAAACTTAAAGTAGATAAAAATAAATATTAACATATAAGAAATATAAAGGCTCAAAAATAAGTTTTCCCAATAGCTCAATAACTAGAGCTTCCTATTTAGTATAATAAATTGTCTAATTCTAAACTCTCTTTCAGAATAATCAGACTGATTATAATTATGATAAAAGCTGTAGAAGGATTCTTATATTGGATTGGGGCACAATAGAGGGCTTCTATGGTCTTAGTTTATCTCTCTCTTAGCCCAAGTTGTAAAGTAGCTTTTAGACTTTGCATCTTTTGAGTACAACTGTCTCAGGCAGAAGAGGGCACAGCTTCTGGTTTTCTGTTGTATTTTTATTCCCTTTTATGAATTCAGTATTATTATAGTTCTGTATAGAAATGTTGAACCTTATTCAAAGTATACTTATTTTTTTCTATATTCTTTATTCTTTACTATAAATGTATTATACATTATGTGTAATCCTGAAATTGTAATAATAGTCAATAAAACAACAAAATTTAATATAGAGCATATCACTTTGTAGGCAGATTTTCAGAAATGTACTTTTGGTGTCTTCCTGTGATTAAGGTTATTTGTTAGCACAAATCTCCTCTTTTGCTCTAAGCTATCAAGCAGTCAAAAAGAAATGGAGTGGGCTGGGGCTGTAGCTCAGTGGCAGAGCGCTTGCCTAGCATGTGTGAGGCATTGAGTTCAATCCTTAGCACCACATAAAAATAAATAAAATAAAGGCATTCTGTCCATCTACAGCTACCAAAAAGAAAAGAAAAGAAAAGAAATGGTGTATACTCAGTCTTTTTTCCAATTACCTGTTCTCAAAGCTTTTCCACATTCCTTGTTCTCATATTTCCTGGCTTCTGCTCACTTTAGATCAGTGCCCTTTTTTCCAATCTTTCCTTAGGTTGCTTAATATTTTGAAGTTTATAAAAAGAAGTAAAAGCAAGCCAAAATGTAACACAAGGCCAGCTCAGTATGTTATTTTTATCACATAATGAAGTATGTCACAATGTTAAAAGAAAGATTTATGTATGTATTTTCTTCACATCACAGACCACTAACCTCAGAAATATTACATCTTCAAAGTTTGGCTAAATTATCATCATTATGAAGTCTTTATAAGGCCAACCCAAAAGTTCCCATGGTACATTCTCTTGTACTAACTTTATAACACTTAGCATTTTGTATTATAAATTGAGCATCCCTTGATCCCAAAATCCAAAATGCACCAAAATTCAAAATTTTTTGAGTTATTGACATTGATGCTACCAGTTTGATAGCTCAGTGTACACAGAATTTCATATACAATATTAAGAATGTTGTGTGAAGTTACCTTCAAGAATATTGTATAAAATTATTTTCAGGCTATAAGGTATGTATGAAATATAAAATAATTTTGTGTTTAGACTTGGGTCTCATCCCCAAAATATCTCATTATCTATATACAAATATCCAAAATTTAGAAAAAATCAGAAATCTGAAACACTTTTGGTCTCAACCATTTTGTATGAGGGATATCCTGAAATTCCAGTAGCTGTAAATATTTTTCTGGATTATTCCATATGTCCATCATGGTTGTTAGGAAAGGGAGCATTCTGTTCTAGCTAGCCATTCAGGAACTGAGCACAATGATGTCTTTGCCAGCTTCTAGCTGTGCCCATCTGAAACATGTGTTCTCCTTGCTCACCATGGCAAGTGTAGAGAGCTAGAGATTTGCATAAGCTTTTCTGTTGATTTGTAAATGATATTGTTTTTAAACAATACTTTCATCCACAGTTCATCTAGAACTAGTTCTTTGAACCTACCTGATCTTAAGAGGACATGGAAATGTAGGGGAAAAGATAAAATGCTGGGCAAGTACCATCTTCTCTTCAGCAAATATTTATGTGTCCTTACTATGTACCAGGAACTGTACTAGGCCATGGAAATTAAAATAGAAAAGAAAAATCCTGTTCTCAAGGAACTTGTATTCTATATTCCAATTTAGTTTATTTATTTTAGCAGTATCTGGGATTGAACCCAGGGTCTCACATATGCCGGATAAGCACTCTACCACTGAACTACATGCTCATTCCTATTTTTATGCCTTTTTGAAGGACAACTTTTGTATCATATAATCCCCGCATATCCTAACAAAAGAATACATAATAATGGTTCAGTAGATAAATATAAATAAATATATATAACTTTTTGTGCAGGTGCCTATACTTTACAGTTAAATACAATGAATACTCATGACATAAATTTAAGTTTGCCTTAATTTCAAATGTAAAATCAAGCCCTCAGCTTGTTGTCTACACAGGTGAATATTGAACTCTTCGAGAAGTTTTGTTAAGTATAAAGAAAGTTGCTTCTAGATAGAGTAAAAGCTTTTGCTCATGATTCTACCCCAAACAATTATAAACTCCTAGAGAATCAAACTCTTTCATTTTTAATACAGTATTATGGAACTAAATCTAGGCAGTTCAGAGCCTTAATGAATTAAAGTAAGCATTCATTTATTTGTTAAATATTTATTAAACCTCTATGATGGGACAGGCAATATATAAAAGATGAAGGGATGAATATGATGTTTATATTTGTAGGAAATATGTAACTCCTGTTTAGGTAAACTGGAGTTTATTCTGGACTCAAAATGACTTTTTTTTTTTGAGGAGAGAGGTATTTTCTCTTCTAAATACAACAATTGTGTTCTCTTGAAATAACCTCTAAGGAAGAATGGGAAAGAAGAAAGATTGGAAACAGTTGATCTTGTTCAACCTCTTTTTGAGTGACTGATCCCCTTTAGAACTTAAATAACAGTCACCTAGTCTTTTCTTGAATACTACCTCCTGAGTCCGTCTATTTTATTTTTACCAAATCTTAATTACCACAAAATGCTTCCTTGTTTGTCCAAAAGTTTTATCAAAACTTCCATCTCTGAAACTTATGTAGAATTCACACCATTCTTTCCTGCAGTAACCCTTAAAATATTCTGAGGTAGTTATCAGGTTATCCCAAATCTTCTCATCTCCAATCTGTTACAAGATACAGAGAGTTTCAAGCTGCCTCACCATTTGATCACTTTTCTTTTAGAGTCTTCTGTTTGTCAGTGCATCTGAAAGTGTGATATCCCATGCCATATACAAGGATAGTTGAAACAAAGTAGTTATTTAGTACAGTGGGACTTTTTTAAATTATAGGTTTGTTAGTGAAGTAATGCTTTCTGGAAAGCACATATGTAATTATAATTTGAAAATACAAGTAGGATAAGAAAAAAAGAAAAAGCATGAGGAACATTTAAATAAAATGGAACAAATGGAAGACACTCTGCCTTCAACCAATAGTGAATGAGACAGGAATGTATGGAAACTCTTGGATTAGCTGGAAAAGGTTAAGTTGTTCAGTGCATTGCAGCCCTCAGATGAATGTTGTTTGGGATCAAATAGGTATTTTAAAGAAGAACTTTTTGTGGAATTGTGTGCTATTGCAAAAAGAAGAAACATTAGTAGAGAAATGTTCAAATTTGGCAAGACCACTAGAAAGAAGTTGCTGTTACCCAGCAACAGGTCTTTCCATTGAGACAAGAAGGATATAGATAGAAATCATATAAGCAGCAAGATACAGGATTTGGCCAGAGGCATTTGTTGAAGTATAAATCATTAAAAACTTACCATTTTGGTAGACAACAAGATTCTAGTCAAAATGATAAAAATATAAAGCCTAACTAGGCACAAAACATCATTCTTCAGTGTTTCCCAAACATTGACAGTTATCGTCACAGTGATTTCTCTGAGTTAGGTAATTTTATTATCCCCATTTTATGAATGAGAAAATTGACCCATAGAGAAGGGAAGTGATTTGCTGAATGTCATATAGCTAGTAAAATGGCAGAGCTGGGATCTTCATCTGGGTAGTCTGGCTCCAAAATCTGTCCTCTTAATCATATCTCACTGTACTATACTATGATGATTGATTTCAACCTACCTCCTTTCACCTCTCATATATAACTAACCTTTGCCCTTCTTTTTTTTGCATGGTGCCACATTTCCTACTCCCCTCAAGGAGCCAATGCCTTCCTGGCCTTTTCTTCTTCCCTACTATTAAAACCTACTCTGTGGAAAGAAGCTAATAAGCTCATTCATTCATTCACACCAAGGTATAAATAACTGATATGGCTTAATATAAAATAATACTCCTCCAGGGTTGAATTTTTTAAGGGGGGTGGGGAATATTAAGGGATGATAAAACTTTAACCCAAAACCCTGTTGAAATTTAAAGTATATATGGGCATGGGAGAATGAATAAGTTGGGTGCATGACCTTCTGTCCTTTTCAAGTTACACCACTGTTTAGCTGGCCCAGGACTGTGGGAACCCTTCTAGTAGAAATGAGGTAGAAACATAAAACTGAGAATGAAAAGAATAAAGAAACATCTTTACTATATTTATGCAATGATTTTAGAAATACCTTATTATTTCCCTAATTCATTATCAGATTAATAATAAGAGTTCTGAAATAATCCAAAGAGACATAGAATGTAGAAGAAAGCTTTGACTTGGATATAGTCATAGATGAAAAGAGATAATTCCAATCTAGGGCTTAAGTGCTCATGTATTTACTTCTGATCTGGGTGGTGTCAAAGATTGGTTTTATTTCTTTATTTTCTGCAGAAATAACCTTCTCAGATGGATCTATGATATATCTGCCTTAAAAATCTTAAGAAATCTTAGAGTCTAGGAATGTTACCCTACAGTTATCTTTGATACCTTTCTTTTCTTATTCCATATTAATCATCAAGTCTTTCATTTCTTTCTTTATAAGGTTTTTCATATATTTCAATCTAGTTGTGTTCAGTTAACACTTATTGCCCACTCTATGGCAAGATACTTGCACTGGGTATACACATATTCCTATCTCAAATGTTCTATCTTCTAGGAAAGAATACAGCATTATATATTCATAAAAGTGTTTAAGTACAGAAGTAGCATACAGGAGAGAATTACTCTGCAGAAGATATTGCTTGAACAGTTTTCAACTATGGAAAGTAGTTTGCCAGAATAATGTTGGGGGAGCAAAATCACTTCAGCTAGAGGGCAAAGCAAATGTAGTCATGGAAACACAGCGTGAACTGGTAGCTACAAGTGTTGTTGCTATAGAATATGAAGTTTAAGTCAAGGCATATAGGGAATATGTTTTACTTTTTTTTTTCATTGTTAGGATCATCATATACCTAAAGCATCAATTTGTTCATTTTCATGTCTGTGATTATTTAAGGCCTAGTCATTTGGGGGCACCTTGCTGAAGTCTCTTACCTATGTGTCACTCATTGAGACTTTAGTCACTATATCTTACCTAAGTGTGTGTATTATGTGTCCTCAGTCCTCAACCCTCCATTATTATAGTTCGTATCTAAAGGTGATGGAAGGAGGATGATGACTTTTCATTTATATCACCATGTTCATATTTGTTTTATCATCAGATCTGCACATAATAATTTTGAAAATATATTGGAGGTAAGGGACTAATATGAAAATAGACTGCTGCCAAATAATTCAGTTCAGCAAATGAGTTTTTCTCTGTCTGTCCATCTAATAGTGTGATTTCAAGAAAATGCCATATGATGGAAGAAAACAGGAAGTGTAAAGCTCCTTTTCATATATGAGAGAAAAGAGTTTACTTAAATTTATACTCATGCAGTTTCTGGCTTTAATTCTTCAGGAGAAAAAACTTGTAGAGAAGTGTTTATTCAGTTTTTTGTGTTCATCATAAAATTTGAAAATATATATTAAAAAAAAGAATGCCTACTTATAAAATGAATATACTGCTTTAAAAGGAAGTTATAGTGAAAACACTGACAAAGCAAACTGATTTTTATGTTAATTTACTTACAACTTCTTTTTTTAAGGATGCTGGGCAGTTTTATGCTAAATATAAAGAAACAAGATTGAAGGAAAAAGAAGATGCACTGACTAGAAATGAACTTGAAACACTTCCAAGTGAGTTTTAAAGATTCTCTTACTTTGTTAACAGTGTCATATAAAACTGACTAAATTTGGATTGTCTTTAAATTCATATTCAGCAGTCATTAAATTTTTTATGATTTCTTTACCACTTTCCAATAGACTCACTTGTACTTAATGTATTGTGCATAGAAAAATTCTTTATTACTAAACTCAAAGTCCAAAATCCAAAGGAGGGATAAAATCAATATGGAGTCACACAACTCCTCAAGTATGGGGTCTTCCAAAATCTACAAAGTCCTATTATATTCAGTACTATGATTATAATTGATTTGGGGGATGGGCACTAGGGAGTGAACCCAGGGGCACTCTACTACTGAACTACATCCCCAGCCCTTTTTATTTTTTATGTTGAGACAGAGTCTCACGAAGCTGGAGAGGCTGGCCTTGAACTTACCATCCTCCTGCCTCAGCTGCCTTAGTTGCTGGGATTACAGGCATGCATCACCATGCCAGGCACAATTGATATTTAGTGCCAAATCTAACCAACTACCGTATATTTTAACAGTACTGTACAATGCTATAGTATTGTTTTGAAAGTCTTTGTTCCGTTTGCAATATTGTTGTATGATGTGAGCAACCTTGAATAAATGATCAGCATATTATAAAGAAATCTTCCATTGAATACTAAAGATAGTTCTTCCTGATTTTAGGAAAAGTTGAACATACTATTAAAGAAGACATTTTCCAACCCCTGGTCCTTTTATCTAATTTTAGCTTTTCTTTATCTTTTCCACACATAAATGCTCTGTCTCTTTACATTGCTTTATTTTATCCAGAGCATCTCATACCACTTAACATTATTTATTAGTTTCGTTTACATCTGGTTTCTTCCAATAAAATATAAGCTCCATGAGGGTAGGGACTTTACATGTGTTGCTCACTCCAAATTTCAGGGGTTAGGGCATAGTAATTTTTAAGGTGCTATTTTTTGTCTACAATATTCCTTCCTGTTTCTAGGCAGCTTTAAGGACTGTTTTTTATATTGTGTCTGCAGCATTGAATAGTGTTCTGGCCCATAGCAAATGTTCAGTAAATGGATGAATGGATTATGAATTGTAAATAAGTATAGTTCCATGTATATTTATAAATGTCATCTAAGCATCTAGACAAGTTTCTAGACAATTACAAAAGACAATTACAAAATAATATTCATGTCAGTTATATAATTCTTTAAAGCAAACTTCTGTTGAGAGAAGAATTAGGATAATAGAAGATTACATATTAAGGTTGGCAGATGCATGTGGTGGGAAGAAATGGGCAAATGAAATTACAAATGTAATTTTTATATAATTGTTTTTAAGTAAGATAGTACATAAATATTTTCAAGCCTTTCAGATTCACCAAAAGTTAAAAAATCACATTAATAAAAAAGAGAAAATATTAAACTAACCTAGATTTTACCTGTAGAGAGAGTGTGAACACACTATATTTCATAGCTTTCATAGCTTCATATAATTTTTTGTAACAAACCAGTTATTACTTTTCAATTTTGGCGTATGTTAGAATTGTCTAATGATAATGAACTAACTATACATATGGCCTGTATGAGAATACAGGTTAAATATGAAATACTTATCACAATGAAAAAGCTCCTTCTGAAGTTTGTAGTCATTTTTTTCTAAAATTGTTCAAAGATTTTTGTTTTTGTTGCTTGTGGTATTTGGGCCTCATGTATGATAGGCAAGGGCTCTACCACTAAACTGTATCCCCAGCTATGTTCAAAGACTTTTGTTCTAAGAATTTGATTAAAATTCTAAGATTTTAATAATACTTTTATTTTGTTCCTTAATTTAAAAATGTGAAGGAACACAAAATCTTAAATAAGTATCTGACAGCCCTCTCTGTTCTTCAGTAGATATATAATAGTCTTCTAAAACATTTGAAAATTTATTACTAATTTATCAGTTATTGAAACTCAGAATAGAATTAGTAAATGTAATAAAACATGTAAAACAATACTCATACTAGGCTCTAGGTAATGAGACTGCTGTTTCTCTCTCTCTTTTTATTTTCCTATTAGTGATAGATTTGGAAAAGGTGATGGTATCAACATTAAGAATGGTAAAGAACAGTCACATTCACTGTTAACAATGTCAAAAACTGTCGTGTGTATTTTAATGTAGTCTCTAATGGTTACATGAAAAGAATATTTTAATTAATTTTGTTAATTTCATTGTAGTGTTCTGTATTATGTACTGTAGAATTAATACATAAAGGAATCCCAGAACCTCTAGTGTGCATTTCATTTGCCCCTATCCTCCTTAGTTTTAAGACTATCATTGGAATACTGAGTTCATAATAATATTTCTATCTATTTAATTGAGTTAGTGCAACTCAAGCAGATTAAGTTAATTTTCACCACCTAACTGCTATTCTTCCCTCACATCTATCTGCTTTACTGCTTGTGGTGCAGTATTCTCAGAGGCTTGTATCAGAACTACCTTGAGTAGGGTGTGGTGGTCTTATTAAAATGATATTTCAGAGGAGGGGGAGTGTAAATAGGGTAATTTCTTAAAAATAAATATCCTTCTAAGAAATCTTTGTGCAAAAAAATTGTCAATCTCTGGGAAATGTTTGGCACTTATTTTTATGAACCTTTAATCAATTTTATAAGTTTAAATAAATAAATATTTTTAAGAATATAAATATTTTTTGAGTATTTGGGATATTTTTATACATTCTCTATTTATGTGAATTTCATCCTTAAATCACTTTTTAAAAAGTTTTCTGTGTTGGGGATCAAACCAGGCAAATGCTTTACCATGGAGCTATAATTCCCTGTCCCATTCTAAATCAATAGAAGTCAATTTTTAAGAATTAAAAATGAAAATGAAACAATTCATATCATGAATGGAAAATTCATTTATATATGTACATATGTATATACACATATATATGTGTGTATATATATGTATTTCTATATGTAAGTCTATATATTTTTCTTTATCTTTTTGGTACTAGGGATTGAACCCAGGGGCACTCTACCACTGAGTCCCAGCATTTTTTTTTTTTTTTTTTTTTTTTTTTTTTTT
>NW_026000048.1:16727308-16746329 GCF_001458135.2 Marmota marmota marmota
TTTTTTTTTTTTTTTTTTTTTTGAGACCGAGTCTGGTTAATTTGTCAAGGCTGACTTTGACCTTGCAAACCTCCTGCCTCAGCCTCCCAAGTAACTGGAATTACAGGCATGTGCCACCAGGTCTGGCTCATTTTTTTAAAAGTTTTTAAATTTACACATAAAAATTGCACATATTTATGGGATACCATGTGATGTTTTGATACATGTATGTATTATATATGTTCAAATCAGGGCAAATATCTATTTTCTCAAATGTTTTTTATTTTTTTGTGGCAAAAACATTCAAATCCTTTCTTACCTTTCTCATTAGCTTTTTAAAAATAATACATTATCAATGAATGCAAAATAGATGTTTAGCTCATTTTATAGAGATATTGTCTGAAAAGGTCATTATTTGAATAGATAAAAGAAAAGGTAGAAGTAAAACTTAGTAATTCCTTTGCTCTTTTCTCTATAACTTTTATGATTTTAAAATTACAAAAGTTATCAAATCCTCCTGCCAAGTACATCTTTATATGTAAAAATACTGTTTTCGACATTAGTCATGTTTTGCTGCTTGTTTTGTGCACCCCGTTGCATGTTCCAGTGGTGGACCTAAGTTGGTTACCAAGGAGACACAAAGTAGGATGAGACGTTTAGTGACAGTGGGGACAGAATATGCCTTTTTAGTGTCTCAGGATGAGAGAGCATTCACCTTCCTTAAGATAAAGAATATTCGTTTCCTAGAAAACTTGGGTTCATGAAGAAAGGAGATGCTGATGCTGATGTATAAATTAATTCACAGGTTAATGAGAAAGAGGAAAAAAGAGGCTTGGCGGGGAAGTGTAGCTCCAATTTCGATTTAAAACACTTTGACTTTGCCTTATATATAGGGTGTTCATGGATAGGAGAATAACAAGATAACTGAAGATAACTTTATTTATGATAAGGCATGATTAGTCCCCAGCTCCATTATATTTGGAAATAGGACTAATTGAAACTCTGTACCTCAACTTAGGAGCTATATTATGTTTTAAAACCCAGTAGAAACCCTACTTCCAAGATTTTGTATGTAGATAAAAAATCCCTAAAGAATATTTTATCCTAATTATAATAAAAGAGTGAATTTTTTAAATATTACAGCTCAAATATAAATTATCAATGCCTTTAATATTTCAAATCATAGTGCTATGTATATATGCACTATGTTTTACTTTTCTCTCTAAAATGATTCCATTAAGTTTTTTATCTAATTGAATATATAAATGTTTGTGGCTATAGATTAATAATTCAAATTTTAATCAAAAATTTACCTATTAGTTTGGAAATGAATACCTAATTTAGTGTTATGCTTTACAAAATAATGTGTGAATTTATAAGCTTCATGCTGTCTGGTACTTATATATATATATGTCCTTTGTGGCTATAAACCCAGAGCCTAGAACAATGCCAGGCATATATATATATATATATATTACATACTCAGTAAATATGTCTTGAATTAATTAATGAATTTAGAAATACTAAGGCTTGGATTATAGCTCAGTGTTAGAGCACTTGCCTAGTATGCATGAGGTCCTGCCTGGGTTCAATCTCCAGCACTGCAAGTACCACCCTCATACTTCTGAAAACAATTTAAACTCTTCAACAACATTTCTTCAAGAATGTCTTTGGCATCACTAAAACTGTTTTTTGAATAAACAGCTCAGCTTTCCAGACTATATCATCCTTATTTCTATATATATGGTCCCTTTATTTTTTTTATTTTTTAATTAGTTGTTCAAAACATTGCAAAGCTCTTGACATATCATATTTCATACATTTGATTCAAGTGGGTTATGAACTCCCATTTTTACCCCGTATACAGATTGCAGAATCACATCGGTTACACATTTGCGTTTTTACATACTGCCATACTAGTGTATGTTGTATTCTGCTGCCTTTCCTATCCTCTACTATCCCCCCTCCTCTCCCCTCCCCTCCCCTTCCATCTTCTCTCTCTACCCCATCTATTGTAATTCATTTCTCTCCCTTGTTTTTTTTCCCTTTCCCCTCATTTCCTCTTATATGTAATTTTGTATAACGATGAGGGTCTCCTTCCATTTCCATGCAATTTCCCTTCTCTCTCCCTTTCCCTCCCACCTCTCATCCCTGTTTAATGGTAATCTTCTTCTCATGCTCTTCCTCCCTACTCTGTTCTTAGTTGCCCTCCTTATATCAAAGAAGACATTTGGCATTTGTTTTTTAGGGATTGGCTAACTTCACTTAGCATAATCTGCTCTAGTGCCATCCATTTCCCTGCAAATTCCATGATTTTGTCATTTTTTAGTGCTGAGTAATACTCCATTGTGTATAAATGCCACATTATTTTTTTTTATCCATTCATCTATTGAAGGGCATCTAGGTTGGTTCCACAGTCAAGCTATTGTGAATTGTGCTGCTATGAACATTGATGTAGCTGTATCCCTATAGTACGCTCTTTTAAGGTCTTCAGGGAATAGTCCAAGAAGGGCAATAGCTGGGTCAAATGGTGGTTCCATTCCTAGCTTTCCAAGGAATCTCCATACTGCTTTCCAAATTGGCTGCACCAATTTGCAGTCCCACCAGCAATGTACAAGTGTACCCTTTTTCCCACATCCTCGCCAGCACTTGTTGTTTGACTTCATAATGGCTGCCATTCTTACTGGAGTGAGATGGTATCTTAGGGTGGTTTTGATTTGCATTTCTCTGACTGCTAGAGATGGTGAGCATTTTTTCATGTACTTGTTTGATTGATTGTATGTCCTCCTCTGAGAAGTGTCTGTTCAGGTCCTTGGTCCATTTGTTGATTGGGTTATTTGTTTTCTTATTGTTTAATTTTTTGAGTTCTTTGTATACTCTGGATATTAGGGCTCTATCTGAAGTGTGAGGAGTAAAGATTTGTTCCCAGGATGTAGGTTCCCTATTTACCTCTCTTATTGTTTCTCTTGCTGAGAAAAAACTTTTTAGTTTGAGTAAGTCCCATTTGTTGATTCTAGTTATTAACTTTTGTGCTATGGGCGTCCTATTAAGGAATTTGGAGCCCGACCCCACAATGTGTAGATTGAAGCCAACTTTTTCTTCTATCAGGTGCAGAGTCTCTGATTTGATATCTAGGTCCTTGATCCATTTTGAATTTACTTTTGTGCATGGCGAGAGAAAGGGGTTCAGCTTCATTTTGTTGCATATGGATTTCCAGTTTTCCCAGCACCATTTGTTGAAGATGCTATCCTTTCTCCATTGCATGCTTTTAGCGCCTTTATCAAATATAAGAAAGTTGTAATTTTGTGGATTGGTCTCTGTGTCCTCTATTCTGTACCATTGGTCCACCTGCCTGTTTTGGTACCAGTACCATGCTGTTTTTGTTACTATTGCTCTGTAGTACAGTTTGAAATCTGGTATCGCTATACCTCCCGATTCACACTTCCTGCTTAGAATTGCTTTTGCTATTCTGGGTCTTTTGTTTTTCCATATGAATTTCATGATAGCTTTATCTATTTCTACCAGAAATGCCGTTGGGATTTTGATTGGCATTGCGTTGAACCTGTAGAGAACTTTGGGTAATATCGCCATTTTGATGATGTTGGTTCTGCCTATCCATGAACAGGGTACATTTTTCCATCTTCTAAGATCTTCTTCTATCTCTCTCTTTAGGGTTCTGTAGTTTTCATTGTATAAATCTTTCACCTCTTTTGTTAGGTTGATTCCCAAGTATTTTATTTTTTTTGAGGATATTGTGAATGGGGTGGTTTTCCTCATTTCCATTTCAGAAGTTTTGTTACTGATATACAGGAATGCCTTTGATTTATGCGTGTTGATTTTATATCCTGCCACTTTGCTGAATTCATTTATCAGTTCTAGTAGTTTCTTTGTAGACCCTTTTGGGTCTTCTAAGTATAGGATCATATCGTCCGCAAATAGTGATATTTTAAGTTCTTCTTTTCCTATTTTTATGCCTTTAATTTCTTTTGTCTGTCTAATTGCTCTGGCTAGTATTTCAAGGACTAAATTAAATAGAAGTGGTGAGAGAGGGCATCCCTGTCTTGTTCCAGATTTTAGCGGGAATGCCTTCAGTTTTTCTCCATTTAGAATGATGCTAGCCTGAGGCTTAGCATATATAGCTTTTACAATGTTGAGGTAAGTTCCTGTTATCCCCAGTTTTTCTAGTGTTTTGAACATAAAAGGATGCTGTACTTTGTCGAATGCTTTTTCTGCATCTATCGAGACGATCATATGGTTCTTATCTTTAAGTCTATTGATGTGGTGAATAATATTTATTGATTTCCGTATATTGAACCAACCTTGCATCCCAGGGATGAATCCTACTTGATCATGGTGCACAATTTTTTTGATATGCTTTTGTATTCGATTCGCCAGGATTTTATTGAGAATTTTTGCATCTATGTTCATTAGAGATATTGGTCTGTAGTTTTCTTTCTTTGAAGTGTCTTTGTCTGGTTTCGGGATCAGGGTGATGTTGGCCTCATAGAATGAATTTGGAAGAGCTCCTTCTTTTTCTATTTCTTGAAATAGCTTGAAAAGTATTGGTATTAATTCTTCTTTGAAGGTTTTGTAAAACTCCGCTGTATACCCATCTGGTCCAGGGCTTTTTTTGGTTGGTAGTCTTTTGATGGCTTCTTCTATTTCTTCCTTTGTTATTGGTCTGTTTAAATTGTGTGTGTCTTCCTGACTCAATCTGGGCAGCTCATATGACTTAAGAAATTTATCGATGTCTTCACTGTCTTCTATTTTATTAGAATATAGGGTTTCAAAATACTTTCTAATTATCTTCTGTATTTCTGTAGTGTCTGTTGTGATATTGCCTTTTTCATCCCGTATGTTAGTGATTTGAGTTTTCTCTCTTCTTCTCTTCGTTAGCATGGCTAAGGGTCTGTCGATCTTATTTATTTTTTCAAAGAACCAACTTTTAGTTTTATCAATTTTTTCAATGGTTTTTTTTGTTTCAATTTCGTTGATTTCCGCTCTGATTTTAATTATTTCTTGTCTTCTGCTATATTTGCTGTTGTTTTGCTCTTCCTTTTCTAGGGTTTTGAGATGTAGTGTGAGTTCGTTTATTTGTTGGTTTTTTCTTTTTTTGAGGAATGAACTCCAGGAAATGAATTTCCCTCTTAAAACTGCTTTCATTGTGTCCCATAGATTCCGGTATGTTGTGTCTGAATTGTCGTTTATCTCTAAGAATTTTTTGATTTCCTCCTTTATGTCTTCTGTAACCCATTGATCATTCAGTAACATATTGTTTATTTTCCATGTGATGCAGGATTTTTCCTTCCTTCTTTTTTCATTGATTTCCAGTTTCATTCCATTATGATCAGATATGGTGCATGGTATTATCTCCACTCCTTTATATTTACTAAGAGTTGCCCTATGGCATAATATATGATCTATCTTTGAGTACGATCCATGTGCTGCTGAGAAGAACGTGTATCCACTTGATGATGGTTGATATATTCTATATATGTCGGTTAAGTCTAGGTTATTGATTGTGTCATTGAGTTCTATAGTTTCTTTATTCAGCTTTTGTCTGGAGGATCTGTCTAATGGCGAGAGCGGTGTGTTGAAGTCACCCATAATTATTGTGTTGTGGTCTATTTGACTCTTGAACTTGAGGAGAGTTTGTTTTATGAACGTTGCAGCACCATTGTTTGGTGCATACAAATTGATAATTGTTATGTCTTGTTGGTGGATGGTTCCTTTTAACAGTATATAGTGTCCTTCTTTATCCCTTTTGATTAACTTAGGTTTGAAGTTGATTTTATTCGATATGAGTATGGCCACTCCTGCTTGCTTCCGAGGGCCATGTGAGTGGTATGATTTTTCCCAACCTTTCACCTTCAGCCTGTGTATGTCTTTTCCTATCATATGAGTCTCCTGAAGGCAGCATATTGTTGGATTTGTTTTTTTGATCCAGGTTACCAGCCTGTGTCTCTTGATTGGTGAGTTTAGTCCATTAACATTTAAGGTTACAATTGAAATATGATTTGTACTTCCAGTCATGTTTATTTATTTATTTATTTATTTTAATTTGGCTAGTTTTTCCTTTTTGGTTTTTTTTTTCTCCCCTTTACTGAGTTACCTCCCACTGTTAGTTTTGGGTGCTGTTTTTCAATTCCTCTTCTTGTAGTGTTTTGCTCAAAATGCCTTGCAGTGCTGGTTTTCTGGCTGCGAATTCTTTTAACTTTTGTTTATCGTGAAATATTTTAATTTCATTGTCAAATCTGAAGCTTAATTTTGCTGGATACAGTATTCTTGGTTGGAATCCATTATTTTTCAGCGTTTGAAATACGTTGTTCCAGGATCTTCTCGCTTTCAACGTCTGTGATGAAAAATCAGCCGTTAACCTAATTGGTTTACCCCTGAATGTAATCTGCCTCCTTTCTCTTGTAGCTTTTAATATTCTCTCCTTGTTCTGTATGTTGGATATCTTCATAATAATGTGTCTTGGAGTTGGTCTATTGCGGTTTTGTTTGTTTGGGGTCCTGTAGGCTTCCAGCATTTGGCAATCCATTCCATCTTTCATGTCTGGAAAGTTTTCTAAAATTATTTCATTCAACAGATTGCTCATTCCTTTGGTTTGGACCTCTATACCTTCCTCTATCCCAATGACTCTTAAGTTTGGTTTTTTTTCTGACATCCCATATCTCTTGGATGTTTTGCTTGTGGTTTCTTACCAGCCTTTCTGAGTTGACTATACTCTTTTTGAGTTGATAAACTTTGTCTTCATTATCTGATGTTCTGACTTCTATTTGATCTAGTCTACTTGTAATATTCTCATTTGAGTTTTTGATTTGGTTTATGGTTTCCTGCATTTCTAGGATTACTGTTTGATTTTTTAAAAAAATCTCTATCTCCTGGTAGATTTGATTTTTTGCTTCTTGAATCTGCTTATGTAATTCATTTTCAAAGTATTCTTTCATTGTTTGGACTTCCTGTCTAATGACTTCTCTATGATTCCATTCCATCTGAGTCAGTTATGCCTTGAGTTCTTTCTCTGTCCATTTTTCTGATGCCTCTAGGTTCTCCTGTAAATTTAAGTTGTCCTGCATTGTTTGTAATCCTTTTTTCCCTTGTTTCTTCATGGTGTTCACGTTACTTTCCAACTCTGTTTAACTGCTGTGCTTCTGTTTTCTCCTATAAATTTGTTTTGGTTTTGTATATCTCTGTGGTCTCTCCTTTGTGGTGGGAGACTATGTCTAGAGCTGTTGGGCTTTATTGTAATGTAAAGATGATTCATTCGTTTCATAAAAGGCTTACGGATTCTGTAGGCATATGGTGATTTGTTGTTTGGTCTTAGGACTTTATGTTTAGGTTGGGTGCTATGATGGTATGAAGGTTAGTATGTCTTGGCAACTTAGAAGATTTCTCTACTGAAGGGAGATATTAACAGGCGAAAGGATCAGGGTATTTGGTAGTAGCTAGGTACTTCGGAGCCATATAGACAGTCTCGGAACATTTACCTACTTGCATTTAGAAGATTACCCGTAATGAAAGTCGTAATGCTTGGGGTGAACGTTAGGGGGAAGAGGAAGGAAGAAGTCCTTAAAGAAAAAGAGGGAGAGAAAAATAGGTAGAATAGAGGAGAATGGAAAGAACAATAAAAATTGAAAAGGGAAAAAAAGAAAAAGAAAAAAATGATAAAGTCTTAGAGTTCTATTTTCTTCTCTTCCAGTAGGTGGAGCTGTGCCCTCTGAGCCAAGCTTCTGCCCTCTATGTGCTGGCAGCAATCCCTGTAAGGCAGCTCCTTTTCCCCTACTGGGCGTCTCTCCAATCCTGTTAGTCCAGAGCCATTTCTCTTCTCCGGCCCCTCCCCCCCTTCCTCCTGCCAGCCAGCCAGGCCCTGCTCACCAGAGGTGTTCTCCACAGATCTAGTTACACTTGCAGCCCCCCTGAGTGCCCTATTTCCCGAACGACTGAGCACTCTCTCTGTTTGCCGTTCACCCAGACCCCAAGGTTGTGGAGCGGGCGATCTGGGAACCGTCAGCTTAAATTGCCTGGACTCCTTTGGTGGCCACACCCCCAGGAGCTGGCGGTTAAGGCCTTGGGTGTCGTTGCTGGTGGTAGGGGGGGTTTGTGGTCGGGAGTCCCCTCTGCTTCCCTCAGCCCCTACCTTCACACCCACGGAGCTCTGGGGCTAGATTTTTGAGGTTTCCCAGCTGTATGCATCTGGTGGGGATGGGAGTCACACACCTGTTGAAGTGATTTCGCTGGGAAGGGATCCCGTCCGCCAAACTCTGGTGACGTCAGCTCTCTGCTATGGCGGGCCCCAGACGCCTTGCCGGAGTGTCCGACCAATGGGAGGGGTGGGTCTGGCCTATGTCTGGTCTGTCCCAGTCTAGGTTTTGGTTGTTGGTCCGCTGTTTCACGAAGGCTTGGTTAGCAACCTCTTCAAAGGGTCTCTACGCCGCACATGGTATCCAGTATCCGGCAGTGCTGAAACACCTCCTTCAGTGGCGGTCGGCACCTCCGCGCACAGGGTGACCGAGATTCACCCCTCTGGGGCAAGCTGTCACCTCCAATAATCCCAGACTCCCCGTCTAGGTCTCACTACAGCGTAATTTTGCTGGGAGTTTCTCAGCAGGCATAATCCAAACATTCTGATGTGTCTCTCTGTCTGCGTGGCTAAGGAGGTACTGAAAGCACTGCCTCCCTGCCCGCCGCCATGTTGAGTCTATATGGTCCCTTTAAATCTATATATAATGATGTCTCTGGAAATTTAAACCCAAACTACAAGTACTAGTCACCTAATATTAGGATCTTCTTTTCCTGTTTTCATTGTTACTACAATAAAATTGTGTAACGTTTTTCAGTTTGTTTTTACTTGGAAATAATTATAGACTCACAGAAAGTTACAAAGAAGTTCCATGTACCCTCATCTCAATTTCTGTCATTGCTGACATCTTATCTACCAAAATCAGGATATTGACATTGATACAAAGTGTTAGCTGGTACTTCTGTACTATTTTATCATATTTATATATTCATGTAACCACCACCCCAGTCCATACTGGGGCATTGTTAGCATTGTTTTATCTTTTTCTTATTCTACCCTCAGTCACTCCTATTTCTTTCACCATCCCCTGACATCCCTAATATCCTGCAACTATTAATGTATTTTTCATCTCTATAACTTTGTCATTTTGAGAATGTGATTTTTGAGGATCATAAAATATGTGACCTTTTGAGATTGGTTTTTTTCACTCAGCATAATGCCAAGTTTTTCCATGTACCAATAATTTATTTTTTCATAGACGAATAATATTCCATGGTATTCATGTATCACAATTTGCTTAAGCATTCATCAATTGTAGGACATTTTGGTTGTTTATATTTTTAGCGATTGTATATAAACCTGCTATACATGGGCAACTTTTTGTATGAACTTAGTTTTCATTTATCTGGGAAATGGCCAAAAATGCAATTGCTGGATTATATGGTAAATTTATGTTTAGAGTGTTAGGAAACCATAAAGCTATTTTCCAGAGTGCCTGTACCATTTTACATTCCACCAGCAATGTGTGCAGATGCTGGTCTCTGCATCCTCACTGGCATATGACATTGTCACTATTTTTAGTTTTAGCTGTATAGAGATATTATGGTATTAATTTACATTCCCCTGATGTCTAGTGATGGTGAAACATTTTGCATGTGCTTATTTGCTAACCAAATATTCTCTTCAGTGAATTGTAACCTTATATCTTTTGCCTGCTTCCTAATTGAATCTTTTTTACTGTTGAGTTTGAGTGTTCTTTCTATATTTTAGATATGAGTCCCTTATCAGATATGTTATTTGTAAATGTTTTCTCCCAGTCTATATCTTTTCTTTTCATTGTAGAGCAAGTTTTAAATTCTAATGATAATTAGAATAATTATCTAATTGTTTTCTATGAATTGTTTTAGGTCAAAGATTTAAAAGTTTCCTCCTGAATTTTGTTGAAAAAAATTATAATTTTATACAATCTTGTGATCCATTTTGGGGGGAGTATTGGGGATAGAACTCAGGAGTACTCAACCACTGAGCCACATCCCCAGCATTTTTTTGTATTTTATTTAGAGACAGGGTCTCACTGGGTTACTTAGTGCCTGGCTGTTGCTGAGGCTGGCTTTGAACTCGAGTTCCTTCTGCCTTGGCCTCTCACTGAGGTCACAGGCATGCACCACTGCGCCAGGCCTCTGTGGTCCATTTTGAGTTCGTTTGTCTTAAAGTTGTAAGGTTTAGGTTGAAGTTCATTTTTTTGCTTCAGCACTGTTTTTTGAAAATATATTTCTCTTCCATTGAATTTCACTTAATATTTATCTTAAATCAGTTGCACTTACTTGTGTGGGCATAAGAATTTTCTTCTAGATTCTTTATGCTGTTTCATTGGTCTACATTTCTTTTCCTCTGCCAATATGATAGTCTTGATTATGTGGCCATACAACTTTTAAAATTGGATTAAGTGATTCTTCCCATTTTATTCTTCTTTCTCAAAATGTTTTAGCTATTCTAATTCCTTCACCTTTTAGTTTCTGCTTCTAGGATGGTATTGTGTTGCTGTGTCCTGGGGAGGGGACAAGTACTGTGTCCTCACATGGCAGAAGGGATAGAAGAGGAAAAGGTGCCTCTATATGAAGCCTCTTTTATATGGGCCTTAGTCCTATTCCTGAGGGAGGATCCTCTATGACCAAATCACCTCTTAAAGAGCCTATCTTGTTGGAGATTGTTTCAACATGAATTTTGGAGGGGCATAAGCATTCCAACTATAATATTAGGTTTCTCTTTTATATTTTTTTTGTATGACCTTAGTATCAGAGTAATACTAGCTTTATATAATAAATTAGGAAGTGTTCTATTTTCTAAAAAATGTGTAGTATTGGTGTTAAATGTTTGGCAGAGTTCTCTGGTGACACCACCTAAGCTTATCTTTTTCTGAAGTTTTTAAATTACGAATTAATTTTCCTTTGTAGTGATGAGGCTATTCAAATATCAATTTCATATATATATTTCATGGAGAGTTGGTATAATTTGTATTTCTGAGAAATTGGTTGATTTCATATAAATCATCAAATTTATATATCTAGGGACTGAGATTGTGGCTCAGTGGTAGAGCACTTGCCTGGCATGTGTGAGGCCCTGGGTTCGATCCTTAGCACCACATATAAATACAGAAATAAAGTAAAAAATCCACTGGCAACTAAAAAAAAAAGTTATATATCTGGAGTTTTTCTAATACTCACTTTTTCTCTTCATGTTTGTATGTCCTATGATTTCCCCCTTTTCAGAAAGTGTTAATATTGGTAACTTTTGTCTTCTCTCTTTTTTCTTTATCAATTTTGCCAGATGTTTTTAAAAATTATTAATATTTACAAAGAATTTTTCCATTGATTTTTTTTTCTTGTTTTTGTTTTCAGTTTTGTTGATTTTATTATTTCCTTTCTTCTGCTTGCTTTAGGCTTGTTTTTATCTTTTTTTTATTTGTTCTAATTATACATGACAGCAGAATGCATTTCAGTTTTGTTTTCATCTTTGTTTCCTAATTTTTTTATGTAGACATTTAGAATTTGACTTGAAGCCTTCCCTCTCTTTCAATGTAAACACTTAGTGCTGTAAATCTCCCTCTCTACGAATGAGTACTGGGAACTGTGCCACCAATGAAAGGAAATCCTAAGGAAGTACACTTCTTTACAGAGCTGTGTCGTACCATCCTTTGGGCCTCTGCTGGAAAGTAGAATCAAGTCTCAAATAATGCCTTTTTAATTATGTCCTCTAGTATCATAGATGTAGGACAGTACTATATCATACTCTGAATATAAAACTTCTTGTACCTGCTTTATGATACATAGTAGTGGCCATGCTTTATTAGAGCTGGGTTTTTTTTAATTTATTTTTTTTAATTGTTGAAGACCTTTATTTTTATTTATTCATATGTGGTGCTGCGAATTGAACCCAGTGCCTCACACATGCTAGGCAATCTCTCTACCACTGAGCTACAACCACAGTCTGCTCAGAGCTATTTTAAAGGATGTTACCATGAATGTTTTCTTTTCAGATGATGGTTGAAAAGTTAATTTAAAAAAAAAAAAACAGTGCCAGGTATCAATAAATAAATAAATTTCCCTCTCTACTGTTTGGGCTATGTCCCACATATTTTGATATATTGTAATTTCATTTGATTCAGATTCATTGTTTTTCTTTCTTGAGATTTTCTCTGTGTGATCCATTGATTATTTAAAATTATGTTCTTTAATTTCCTAGTGTTCAGGGATTTTCCTTTTACCTTTTCATTACAAATTTCAAGCTTGATTCACTTTTAATGAGAAAACACACTCTGATGGCAGTTAATTTAAATTTGTTAATGTATGTTTTATGGTCCAAGATATTGTCTCTCTTTGGCATATATTCCACATATATTTGAAAAGAATATATATTCTGCTTTTGTTAAATGGAATGTTCTACATATGTCAGTTAAATCCAGTTGATTGATGATATTGTTTAGTTCTATATTCTTTCTTACCTTCTGTTTAGTTATGCTTTTAAATATAAAGAAAGGGGTGTTGAAGTCTTTGACTATAATTTTGAATTTGTTTTCAGTTCCATCAGTTTTCTGCATTTTATTTTATAGCTCTGTTTTTGGGTGCATACACATTTAGGATTGCTATGTCTTTTTGGTAGACTGACCTTTTTTATAAGTCATTATACAGTATCCCTTTTCATCCCAGATTTTCTTTGTTCTGAAGTCTACTTTGATATTAATTGAGTACCTCTGCTTTCTTTTGGTTAATATGTGCATGGTATATCTTTCTCAATCCTTTTACTTTCAACCTACCTGTATTTATATTTGAAGTGAGTTTCTTGTGGATGGCATATACATAAGCCATGATTTTCATCTGCTTTACCAATCTGTCTTTTGATATTATAGAAGGTGGTATTCCAAGTGCCACTAAGCAGTTGTGAAAGCCCTGATTCTTCACTAGGCTTCCTCTGAAACCATTATGTCAGGGAAAGACACAGATACCTTATTACTTCCCAGTAGACCTGAAAGTCCAGCCTACTCATGTGGTCTCTACTGACTCCACAGAGGGAGGGGAGAATCTTCATTACCTCTCAGCCTTCTCTCACATCCTTCTGGTGGGGTAGTTGGAGTGCCTCATTGCAGGCTGGTAATGGCAGAAGTCTAATCTTCCCATTAGCCTTTACAGAGATGAGAGGTATGGGGAAGAGGGTGTGGCTACAGTTTTTTTCTGACTTGTTTGCCTGAAACAATGGTTGTTATTGTCAGAATATTTTCCCAAGAAAAATTACCTGTGTGTGATAAAAAAAAGATACGTTTAAGATGTTGTGACTTGCTTAATTTGTACAATACTATCAAGGTACAAGTATTAATCTTAAGACCTGAAAAATAGCCTGAAGTTCCTGACCAAAGAACCTTAATCACTATTTGGTAAATGTGTCCTGCCACAATAAACACTTGTACTTTGAGACAGAAAATATTTGATCAAAGTAGCTGGCTTATAAATTGAGTTGTTTAAGTTTCCAAATATGTAATAAACAGACTACTTGTGCCAGAATGTTTTTGTTTATTTGTTTGTTTTGTGGTGTTAGGGATTGAATAGGGCCTTGTGCATACTCGGAAATGCTCCACTACAGAGTTACACTGTCCCAGAATTAGTTTGTTTTTGTTTTGTTTATTCCTGGGTCCAAGGTCCTTGCCACTTTGTTTGGAAAGAACATTAAACTGAAGGACCCCCTTAAAATGATAATTGGCTCATTTATCATTCCTTTGATAATCTTACTGAATTAATTTTGGGAGGATGAAGAAACCATTTCTCTTCACCAGACATGTAATGAATCAGGGTTTTACTTTTGCTTTTTTGCTGTTTATTTTTTATTTTGTTATTTGATTTTTTCTTTAGTTAATTGGTTTGATTTTGTTTTTTGCCTTTGTCAGGCCTTTATCATTTGGAATCAATTTATCTAAACTTGATGCCAAAATTTAAGAAACTTTAATAAGGCCCCCCTCCCCAGCATCAAGATACTCCATGGTTTTATTTAACTCAGAATTTTTCATATAAACTTCATAATATTGCTAAAAATAGTCTGAGATTTGTTTTTTTCCTGAATGAAGTATAAATAATGATATGTTCATTACTTCCAGAATTCATGATGCTTGGATCCATGCTGATTATATAGGTGTTACTAAAGATAGAGAATTAGAGGAATGATGAGACTGCTTAGCAAATAGAAGTCTTTAATTTACTTAAGCATATTTTCTAAAAGACATTTAGTTTTGAAAATACCTATTTTTAAAAATATATGTAAAATCTTGCCAATTATAAAACGTTAGATGATATAAACTTAGCCCTACATTATTAAAATGGCACAGAATTTAAAATTTACTAAGCTATTGACATGTGGTTTTAGAAATCTGCACTTTCAGATAGATTTATGTTGTATCACCTTTTTAAATCTTATGTTTATGTTAATAATTTTTAAAGTATATAAAAATACATTCATATGTTATTTATTTTTACTGTGATGTTTCTTCTCTTTTCCTTAATTGTTTGTCTCTGTTTCCTCTATCCTTCATTTTTCCCCCAACATACCTTAGTATATTAATCCATATTTTTTTATATATGGATTATAGACTAATATTCAAATATATTCACATGAATATATGTAATATATACAAACATATACAGATATGTACACATAGGGATTTGGAGATGTGTTATTTTGCCTGAATGTATAGACTTATATGCTTTTCTTCATCTTGCTTTTGTTATTGAAATTCATGGAATCTCTGTTAGTCAGTTGCTGTAGCTCTACTTCAGTGGTGATCTAATATTTCTCAGTGTGGATCTAATATTTCTCAGTGTGGATGCATGTTCAATAATTATTCAGTCATTTCTCCTACTAATAAGCATTTATTGTTACTAGTTTTATATCTCTCTAAAGAAAATAATAAATAGTTATACACACACATACTCATATACATACACACATACAATTACATTCTAATACTTTTGTTGCTAGGGAAAAGGTTAAATTTTAATTTTAATAGATGTTTATAGACTGCTTTTCTATAAGGCTATAATAATTGTCATTTTTACCACCAATTTAGAGATGGCTTTTTCTCTGCCAATAACACATATTATTAGTTTTTTAAATTTCTATTTGATGGTTCACAACCATATTTGACATTGCTCAAATTTGCATTTCTTTAACCTTTAGAGAGTATGAACATCTTTTCTTGTTTCTCAGCCAAATGGATTTGTTCATCTGTGTATTGCCTATTTGTGACCTTTACCTATTTTTTTCTATTGGGTTGCCTATTCCCTTGTCAATTTATTTAATCTCTTTATTATACTCTTTATATTAATCTTCTGTTTCTTCTCTGAATTGCAAATATTCTTTTGAAATCTGTTGTCTCTTGATAGGTTTATTCTATATTTTGTCTTTTTGATGCGTTTATTCTATGTTCTATTTTCTTGATACATCTGTCTTTTGAAAAACCTGGGTTTTCAGTAGTTAAGATGTACTCTTCCTTTTTAAAAATGTCATTTTTAATATCATTTGTAAAATTTGTATTACTTTCAAAATAAACTCTCTTATCCACTTGGAATTTATTTTACAAAATGTTTACAAGATTATGTCCAGTTTTCTTTCAAATTAGTATTCCATTTTTGCAGAATCATTTATTAAATCCTTTTCTCATTGAATTTAAATATTTATGGGTTCAGTATTTACTGATTTTATTACATTGGCATTATAGCACACATAATCAAATGTATGCCAATACAGGAGGATGGAAATATGGTTGTGAGGCTTGGTAAGTTTTGATGATAGTAATTAAGAATGAGTCACTTCTTCATGTTGAGTCGCTGATCAGAATGGGATGTAGTAGAGAGCCGAGTTGATAGCCATTTTCAGTTGTGCATTTCTTAGCAGGAATACATTCTGAGAAATGTGTCATTAGGCAATTTCATCATTGTGGGAACATCATAGTGGGCTTACACATACAAAGATGGCTATGATGTCACTAGGCAATATGTTCATTGACAAAAACATCATTATGTCACACATGACTGTATTTATAACTATTCCTGATGTTGCCAGCTAATATTTTTGTCTTTGTAGAATATTGAAAATATAAATGTATACTATTTATTGAGAGCCAATTTATTTTACAGAAAAAAATGGATACTTATCCTAAGTATTAAGTTACTTGCCCAATATTATACAACTAATACATGTTAAACATAGGATTAAGACATGAAGTTAAAGCTCTTTCTATTGTGCCAAAATGAAATGTTTGGTGAAACGTACTTTGAAAACTAAAGATACAACGATAATGTCATAATCATCTTATTAGCATCTAAGTTTTATTTTAAAATAATGCAGTGATTAATATACAAGAAAACTGCAGCAGGTTATTCATAACAAAGAACTTCTGTTTTGATTTAAAAAAATCGTCCATGTGTTCTTTCATGATATGGTCTATGACTAAACTATTAGAATATTTTTAAATCCTTTTTATTCTTAAGACATCCAATAACTGGTTCTTTTAAATATTTTTTAGAACAGAAGAAAGTTAAAAAACCAAAACCCGAATTTCCTGTATACATGCCTTTAGAAAATACGTATGTTCAGTCTTATGATCATGGAACTTCTATAGAAGAAATTGAGGAGCAAATGGATGATTGGCTGGAAAACAGGAACAGAACACAGAAAAAACAGGTAAATGAACTTTTAAAAAGTTGTTTTAATTGAGTAAAACACAGAAAAGTACATAAAATATAGCTATACAGCTCACCAAGGTGTATCCAAGATGCACCAAGTTAACCATTACTAAGATCAATTACTAGAACATTGCCATGTTTCCTCCTAGTTGCTACTTTCTTTTTCCAATTATCATGACTTCTAATGCCATAGGTATTTTGCCCACATTTTGAATTTTACAAATAGAATCATTTTATTGTATTCCTTTGCATCAGATTTTCTGTGTTCAGTATTATGTATTCATGATTATGTTTACTAGTAGGTTATTTTCATTGCTATATAATTATTTGCAAACAGTATATTTTATTTTGTTAGAGAAATATGCTATTTCCAGTTCATGGCTATAATAAATAGTTTTCTTGCAGACATTCTCATACATGTCTTTCAGTTTGTCTATATATAAAATTTTATTTTTGGAGTTAACTTTCAGGTCATAGATCATCTTGAGTAAATATTTCTGAATCATTTTTAAAAATGTTTATTTCAGTTTACCCTTCAACAGCAAGCAAAATATGATAGTTCTAATTACTGTACATCCTAGCTAGTACTTGATCATGGCTTCTATATTTTAACCATTCTGGTAGTTTTGTGGTGATATCTAATTATGGTATAATTTTCATATCCTTTGATGATTAAATTGAACACCATTTCTTATGTTTACTGAACACTGATAAATACTTATGTGAAGTGCCTTTCCAAGTCTGTTTTTTTATTCGATTGCCTATCTTTTTTGATACTGCTCTGTAAAGAGTTCAGAAATTAGTCTTTGGCACATGAATCCTTCTATTCTATTTTTGGCTTGGCTTTTCATTCTCTAAACAGTGCTAATGGTACCTGTGAGCAGTTAATTTCAGTTCTCTGCTCTCCTCTCCCCTGGCAAACACTCATCTACTTTTCGTCTATATAGATTTGCCTATTCTGGATAGTTTGTATAATTGGAATCATATAATATGTGGCCTTTTATGTTTGGCTTTTGAAATTGGGCATAATGTTTTCAAGGTTCATCCATAGGGTAACATGTAACAGTACTTTATTTTTTTTTTTTGTGACTGAATAATATTTCCATTTGTGGGTATGTGATATACTGTTTATCCATTCATCAGCTGATGGACATTTAAGTTAATTCTACTTTTTGGCTATCATAAATGAAGGTGCTATGAAAATTAACATACAAGTCTGAGCATGTTTTGTGGTTTCTGTAGGGATTACAATTAACATCTTATTTTATAACAATCTAGTTAGGATTAATGCCAACTTAATTTCGATAGAATACAAAAACTTGGCTCCCATTCAACTCTGTTCCACCTCCCTTTATGCTTGTCAGTTTGAAGCAGGAAGCCAGAGTAAGATTCAGGAGTCAGGCTCAGGCTTTTATAACTACTTACTCTTGGAAGAACTCCCTTCAGGAGACTAGCATTCCTTTCGTAGGGCAATATCCCAAATGACTTAAGGACTAAGTACTTGACCCCACCTCTTAAAGGTTCCATCAGCATCCACATTGCCACACTAGGGACCAGGCTCCTAATACATAAACCTTATGCCGACAAGCATCCAATCCAATTATACCTATGTTCAACTATTCAAATGTTTGATTTACTCTTGAAAGAATTGTGCAACTGTAGTTTCTGTATTCTGTATGTGCCAAATAGTTTATTAACTATGTTTTGAATTCTCTTGTTATTATCATTCAGTTTTTGATTGCTTGTTAACCAGTTGCCCCAAGAGATGTGTTAAAAATCTTCCCCTGAGGGCCTGGGGTTGTAGCTCAGTGGTAGAGCACTTGCCTAGCATGTGTGAAGCACTGGGTTCAATCCTCAGCACCATATAAAAATAAATAAATACAATGAAGATATTGTGTCCATTTACAACTAAAAAAAAATTTTTTTAAATCTTCTACTGAGATTATAGGTGTGTTTGTTTTTCCTTGTAGTTTAGTCACATTTTGTTTTATGTATACACAAGTCTTTGTGTGGTTATATGCTTTCTTTTCCCTAGGATGAATAAATTGTAGAATGTCTAGAATATGTGATAGGCATAATTTAAGTATTTAAGCCAGGTGCAGTGGTACATGTCTGTAATCTCAGTGATTTGGGGAGGCTAAGGCAGGGGGATCACAAGTTTGAGGACAGCCTGGGCAATTTACCATGACCCTGTCTCAAAAATAAAAAGGGCAGGGATGGAGCTCAGTGATAGTGCCAGTAGGTTCAATCCCTAGACCGCAGGAAGGAAGGAAGGAAGGAAGGGAGGGAG
>NW_026000048.1:16746771-16752170 GCF_001458135.2 Marmota marmota marmota
AGGAAGGAAGGAAGGAGGGAGGGAGGGAGGGAGGGAAATTAAATATTTAGGAAACTGCCAAACTGTTTCCCCAAGTAGCTGTTTATTTTTGCATTCCCACCAGCAGTGTATGAGGGTTACAGTTGCTCTATATCCTGCCCTATACTTGCTGTGACTATCCTCTTCAATTTTAGCTATTCTAGCAGATGTATTAACAGTATCTCATTTTGCTTCCAAAATTCAGTTCTCTATTGAATGATAATATCTGAGTACATTTTCATATGTACATTTACCATTTGAATATCTTATTTTATGAAGTATCTAAGTGTCTACTTTATGAAGTGTCTGTTTCCTAGTTTATTGAATTTGAAAGTTTTCTATATATTTTAGATGTAAGCCCTTTGTTACTAGTCATTTTGCAAATATTTTCCTCCAATCTATAACTTGATTTTTCTTAGTAAAAGTATCTTTTGAAAGCAAAAAGTCTTTAATTCAGATGTTCCCATTAACAAAATTTTTTCTTTTATATTTAATCCTTTATGTCCTAATTAGGAAATCTTTGCAAACCTAAAGTCACTAATATTTTCTCCTGTTCCCTTTTAGAAGTTGTATAATTTTGCTCTTCCATTTAGATTTGTGATCCATTTCAACTTTTGCATATTGTGTGAAGTAGGCGTCAAAGTTCAAACTTTTTTTTTTAGATTCAAACCTTTTTACATATGACTATGTCATGTTCCAGCTCCATTTGTTGAAAAGATTATCCTTTTTCACTGGATAGCCATGGTATCTTGGTTAGAAAGCAATTGATTATATATATATTTCTGATGGTTCTTTACTAATACATAGAAATAGAACTGATTTTTTGTATATTGACCTTATATTCTACAATTTTGCTCAACTAACTTATTAGTTCTAGTTGCTTCTTTACCCCTTGCCTTAGGATTTTCTACATAAATGATTATGTTGCCTATAAGTGAAGAAAGTTTTGCTTCTTAGTTTCCAGTTTGGAAGCTCTGTATCTTTTTGTGGCCTTTTGATTGGATAGGACCTCCAATTCAGTGTTTTTTTTTGTTTGTTTGTTTTTGTTTTTGTTTTTTTTAAGAAGTAGTGAAAAAAACATCCTTATCTCACTCTTGATCTCAGGAAGTATTATCTTTTCATCACTTATTATGATGCTAGCTGTAGGCTTTTAACAGATATTCTTCATCATCTTGAGGAAAATTCCTTCTATTTCTAGTTGCTGAGTTTTTATCATGAATGGAGTTGGATTTTTTTTTCCAGATTGTTTATTTTCTGCATCTAAAAGGATGGTTACATGGTCTTTCTCTTTTATCTGTTAATATATAATACAGTGAATTGTATTGATTTTAAAATGTTAAACCACTCTTGAGTTATTGGGACAAACTGTGCTTTGGTCATTACATATTATCACTTTTTATATATTGTGAATTTCATTTTCTTTTCAGTTTGTGTTCATACTGGTCTTAGTGCTTTATTTCAACATTTTTGTCTGCTTATCATATCATTTGAGGCTGACCTCATAGAATGCATTGGAAGATATTTCTCTTCTCTTTTCTAGAAACATTTGTGGAATTTTTCATCTGTTTCTTCTCTGGTGAGCTATGATACTTTGTGTCTGTGAAGGGACATGACTATTTCATCTAAGTTGTTGAATGTACTGACAAGAGTTGTTCCTAGAGTTCCCTTATTATTATTTTAATATCTGTAGAATTTATATTGATATTTCACCTTTATTTATGATATTAGATTTTTTTCCCTCTTACTGGGGACTGAACTCAGGGCCACTCAACCACTGAGCCACATCCCCAGCCCTATTTGTATTTTACTTAGAGACAGGGTCTCACTGAGTTGCTTAGCACCTGGCTTTTGCTGAGGCTGACTCTTAAACTCAGAATCCTCCTGCTTCAGCCTTCTGACCCCTGGGATTACAGGCATGCGTCCAGCTGGTATTAGCACAGCAATTTATATCTACTGTTTTAGTCCTGATCAGGCTGTCTAGAGGTACATCCAATTTACTGATCTTTAAAAAATTAGTTTTTTGTTTCATTGATTTTTCTATATTGTTTTTCAGCTTTGTAAGGCATTGATTTCTACTCTTAAATTAATTTTTTCTGTATTCTTTTTAATTTTCTCTTTTTCTGGTGTCTTAAGGTAGATGAAATATTGAGTCATTGGTTTGAATACTTCAGTCTTTTAGCTGTATCCTACAAATTTTAGAATTATATTCTGGTTTTCATAAAGATTAAAACATGTTCTAATTTCCCTTGCTAGTTTTTATTCATGTTTAGTTTCCTAATAGATGCATATTTTGCAGATATCTTTCTGATATTGCTTCCTGTTTGCTTACAATTTTTATTATTACTAAAGTGTTATAGTTTTTGAAATTTTGGATGAGTAATCTATTTACATTTAGTATTATTGATGACATTTTGGAATTTGAATCTGTCATCTTAATATTTGCTTTCTACTGGTCCCTCTTTTTTAAATAAAGTTTTGTTTCCATATTTTTATTGGTATATGTTAATTATACATAATAGTAGAATTTTTTGTTACTTATTCATTCATGCACACAATATACCAGTATACTTTGGCCAGTGTCATTTGCCAGTATTTCCCCTACTCCCTCTTATTTTATATTTATTGCTCTTTCCTCTTTTGCTTTCTTTTGGATTGATTTAAGTTTTAATATTTCATTTTATCCTGCTGTGAATTTGGTGTGTGTGTGTGTGTGTGTGTATATATATATATATATGTGTGTGTGTGTATATATATGTATATATATATATATGTATATATATATACATATACATATATATATATATATACACACACACACACACACACACACACTCCTTTTTCATTTTCTTTTAATGGATAATATAAAACATGTAAAATGCATCTTATTGCAATCTTGTATTAATTTCTTAGCTACTTCCCAGACAGTGCAATAATTTTAAACCCCTTACTTTATCCATCTTCCTTCTGACTTTTGTGTTAGGAATTGAGTTATATTCCCCCCAAACTCATGTTAAGGTCTGAGTTAGCTTTCTGCCACTGTTACAAAATGCCCTAACTTAATTTAAATATGTATTTTGCCTCATAGTTTCAGAATCTTCAGTCCATAGTTGCTTGATCCTGTTGGTTTTGGGCCTGTGGCAAAGTAATACATTATGATGAATGTATGGCAGTTAGAAAAATGGGGGGAGGGGCAGTGCCCCAACATCCCCTTTAAGCACATACTCCAGGTGAACTAACTCCCTTTCCCAAGGCGCCATCTCCTAAGGGTACCACCATCTCCCAACAGCACCATCCAACTTGGGACCAACCCTTGAATATATGAGCCTTTGGGTGACATTTAAGGTCCAAACCATAACAAAGTCCTAACCCCCAGTACCTCAGGATATGACCCTATTTGTAAATAGGATCATTATAGATGTCATACAGTGAGGTCATACTGTAATTTTTGTCTGTAGAACTATGTGTTTAAGTAGCATTTGCTTTCTCAGATTATTTTGTTTCAAAGCCTATATTCTTTTCTCATTAGAACTTTTTCCTGGTTTCGAACTTGTAAAAAAATGTGTATACATTAGACTCACAGTCAATATTTGTTAAATTAATCAACGCCCAAAATAATTTATCATGGTAATTTCTGCTGAGAGAGCATAATAATAGGACAAGTAGGAGACAAAATACTGAATTCTTAAGGTTGAGAGACCCAAATCTTATAGTTTTAGCATCACTATTTATTACCTACAGGGTTGGGGTTTAGTTGTCTTATTTAACACCTTACAAAAAATAAGAATTTGTCTGCTCCTTCTTCCTTAGAGATATGAGAATAAAATATTTTAAAAACTGAGGAACCCTAAAACATGAACTTTTCTTCTTATACTAGCCGTGTTTGGGATCCTGCTATGATTTTCAAAGTTTTCATTTCAAAAGTTTCCCTTTTTTCCTTTTCATCAGTAGAAACTAAATGAAGATAAATATATGTTCCAGGTACCCTTGTTGCTGTTTGTATTTTCAACAACTTATGTAAAAGCCTCCCTAACTAGTTTTATTTTGGTCCAGTATTTATTTGGGAAGGTTTGAAATACCTTATCTACATGCTTTTAGAAGGTACAGATGTAAAATGATGTAATTGACAGATGAGCTTTTAAGGAAGGATGCCTTGGGTTTAAATGGGGTAAAACAATCATAGAGCTATGTGTCTACATGTAGTTTGTATACACAACTCCCATAAGGAAAATACCATTGGAGAAAACTAGTTGTTGGGAGTTACTTATTATTTGACATGTTATCATCAGTAACTCCCAACAACTATTTTTCTCCAATGGTATTTTCCCTATGGGAGTTGTGTATACAAACTACATGTAGACACATAGCTCTATGATTGTTGTACCCCGTATACACATATAGCACAGGAATGATCCTATGTGCTGTACATGCAGTGCTCACTTAACCCTCACAAGAATGATATATAATAGTATTTTCTCTATTTTATAGAGAATGTTTGAATGTCAGGGTCACTGTTAGTTATATATTTAATTGAATTATATTCACTTATCATTTTTTAGGTCAAAACATTCAAATATCAAAAATTTTACATGGCTCAACAAATGTAAGTAAATTAGGCATTAATTCATCTGTGGAATTTCTTAATCTTCTTCAGCTCTTAGGAAGGTCAAATCCAGATAATTTCTCCCAGAATTTGCTAGGGTTTTCATCAGTGTCTCCAACATTGTGTAGCAATAAGAGAAAGACAATAAACATCCATGTAGGAATATTAAATGAATCAAACAAATTTTTTAAAAGTTATTTCTGATTATTTTATAGTTATCTGACATATTTTATAAGTTGGTAGTAGTCTTTTTTCCCATTTCTGAAACAGTAGCTAAATTTTTTAAATCCAATAAACAAATATCAAATAATTTTTGTGAAAATAATCATTCAAAGTTATGATTAATGGAAGTAAGATTTTAATGTTATTGGACAACCCAAAAAAAATGATTTTCCATCATAAATAGTATAACGAAGTCTTTTAAAATAAAATATGTTATTTTCCCCCCTGGTGACCTGGTAGTAACGTTCCACAGTGTTTTATGCAGGAGACGTGGATTTCATTCCTGTTCTCGTTATCTCTCTCCCTGGGGCTGCAATGAATAAAATAAGAAATAAAATCACTGTCCTGCATCCTTATTGCCATGGGCTATATATACCCTTGTCAGATTTCATAAGCTAAGCTAGATGGTCCTGGTTACCATTAGGGTAGAAGACCTCAAAGAAAACAAAGTATGGACCACAACATCCTCCATGCAGCCAGTATTTCATCTTCCATGAAACCTTGTCTTACAGCTATTATTGTACTTTCCTCTGGTTGATTTGCTTGCTGGGGGGGGGGG
>NW_026000048.1:16754183-16772963 GCF_001458135.2 Marmota marmota marmota
AAAAAAAAAAAAAAAAAAAAAAAAAAAGTCCAGTCTCTCAGTTTTTCCAAACAAATTTCTGACTTTAAGCCCTCCTCCATCTAGGGACCAGAAGAGGTCTATCATCAGACATTCTTTGCAATACCATTCCTTTCCCAAAGGACAATCAAAAGAAGTTGCTCAGCTGGGCACAGTTGTGCACACCTGTAATCCCAGCAGCTTGGGAGGCTGAGGCAAGAGGATAGTGAGTTCAAATCCAGCCTCAGTAGAAGCAAGGCGCTAAGCAATTCAATGAGACCCTGTCTCCAAGTAAAATACAAAATAGGGCTAGGAATATGGCTCAGTGGTTGAGTACCCCTGAGCTCAATCCCTGGTTCCAAAAAAAAAAAAAAAGAAGTTGCTCAGTTGGAATTGCTGCTTTGTGGATTATCTGAAAATGTCCTCAGATTCCTTTTTAAGTAAGTCCCACATGCTTCTTGCCTCCCTCTTAGGCCAGTGTGGTATCTCTAGTCATGGAGCTGCCCTCCCTAATGCCAAGCTAACCATGCATCTTCACTATGCTGTCAGGCCTCCCTCTGTGGCTAAATATGTAGTCACTCCTTTCCAAAGTCCTGTTATCTCCAGGGTGCTCTGCACATAGTACCCTAGACTTCACAAACTTGGGACCTGTTCCCAGTTTAAGAAACTCTTTCACCCTCAAAATTAGCTGTTTTTTCTTTCAACTCTTCCATTTATATTCAGATTTTCTTTTCTACCCATTTTTCTTCACACAAATGCAACCTAATGGTTTTTTACAACCAGTAAGTACTAGATACTTCTGTACTGTGACACATTTCTTTTAAGTAGTAAAAACTAAACAATATAGCAAGATTTCATTTTCTTCTATATTAAATTCATAGTAACTCATTTCATTGAAGTGGCTTTCTTTCAGTAGGAAAAAAGAGAATGATTATAGTCTTGGCTTCAGAGTTTTAAATACCAAGATGAAGTAGAAGCACAAAATTAGAAAGTATACATTTGTATGGTCTAAAATACATACACGAGATGGGTCTGGTGGGCACATGCCTATAATCCCAGCAGCTGGGGAGCCTGAGGCAGGAGAATGGCAAGTTTGAGGCCAACCTCAGCAACTTAGCAAGGCCCTAGGCAACTTTTAGGTATTATAATAAGTACCACTTTTTTTTTTTTAATTTTTTTTATTGGTTGTTCAAAACATTATAAATCTCTTGACATATCATATTTCATACATTAGATTCAAGTTGGTTATGAACTCCCAATTTTACCCCAAATACAGATTGCAGAATCACATCGGTTACACATCCACATTTTTACATAATGCCCTATTAGTAACTGTTGTATTCTGCTACCTTTCCTACCACTTTTGTAATATTTAAAACATAACTGAGACCCTGTCTTAAAATATAAACAGGACTGGGAATATGGCTCCATGGTAAAGATCCTCTGGGCTCAATTTCTAGTACCAAATAAAATACACAAGACTTAAATCTCAGTTTATATAGCATTCATACATATATTCAAGTATACGTATGACTAGATAACAAATACTATGAGAATTAAATTGAGGTATATATGTAAAAACAGAAGACTCTTCATAGCTCTTTGATTCATTTTTACTTAATCCTAATTAGATAATTTTTTGAAAGAGTTAATGAAATTATGGTTAAGGTAGATATTTGTCAGCATATTTTATTCTACTGACCAATACTCTCTAACATTATCTTTGGTTTCATAATGTTTTTCAAAAACTATTTTCAGAGAAAATTGAGCAGCTTTTCTCTTGTGATAGCTCTTTTACTTTATAGTTGTGAATTTTATTTTTCTCTTAAAAACTTTATTCAATGGAAATAGCTTAAAATCAAATTTTTAAGAATGCCAATATTGCTAATTAAGTCTTTTAATTGGGTCTTTTGTTAAGCCTGCACATTTTATAATTAATGACTGCAGCCATACCACCTGCTCTCTTCTGCCTTGAACCTTATCATATCTGTGTTGCTTTGAAATTTGAGAATGCTTTCTACTTTCTAACAACTGATATGCTACTTGTTCTAGTCAGATATCACATTACTGATTAGCTGAATACTTTTTCTCCCCTTGTATCTCTAAGTGAACCACTTCTATCTTAGTAAGATTATGATGTTACATAAAACAGATACTTAAATTAAATTTTATTTTTACAGAAGGGAAAGAAATCATGAAAGAGACAATTTATGTTAAATGCGTTCCAAAAGTACCATTTTTATAATATTTAAAAATATAACTTAGAGATAACTGTGGAAAAAATTTTAATTCCACATTTGCATCTAATATTCCCTTTATAACATAAACTATTTTCCTATATTCTGTAGTAAAGGTTTTAGGTTTTGTATTTTGTATTGTATCCAGTCTCCTTAAACATATCCCTGTATCCAGTCTTCTTAAACATATCAGGGTTTTTTTCCAGAAAAAACAAAACTGAGATATAATTCTTGTATTATTATTGCAACTTATATTCCTCTTCTACCCCACTACAAACAACCTGGTGTTTTAATCCACTCTAGTGTCTCTCTATAGGGTAAATTTAATTGAATTGTTGAATAAGATTGATCCCACTAATTTACTTTACTCAGTACACATTACACATTTTTATCCTTTATGTGTTTTATCTTTCAAATGACAACTTTAATTCCATCATTTTAAAGTTCCTGGAAATATCTCTCCATATTCTCAACTAGTGTTAATAGGGCAAGCTTATTTTGATATTGAATTAGATTGAAGTAGATAGAATGGAAGAAGGCTTTTCCCTATGATAGTCTTCTTTTTAAAATTTTTTTTAGTTATTAATGGACAAATACTTTTATATTCACCATTTTTATGTGGTGCTGAGGATTGAACCCAGTGCCTCATACGTTCTAGGCAATTGTTCTACCACTAAGCTACCACCCCAACTCCTTATGATAGTCTTTTAAGAAGAGGTATTATGATGCAACAATATGGTTAAGAGGAAATAGTAAGTTTTATATTCCTAAGTAAAATGCCCAGGAAGCCAAAATATGCTTCTTAATACTAATTTATTCATTTGTCCTGTGTATCAGACTAGTTTCATAAATGTGATCAACTTTTTTCTCTCCTGTATGTTCAGGAAAACTACATTCCAAAGACCCTTTATCAATAAATTATGAGGACCCCTAAAACTCAGGAAATAAAGCCAAGAGTTAATAAATGGGATGACATCAAATTAAAAATCTTCTGCACAGCGAAGGAAACAATTAGGAATGTGAAGAGAGAACCTGTAGAATGGGAGAAAACTTTCCTACCTACTGTTGTGACGAGGATTAATATCTAGAATATATAAATAACTCAAAAAACTTATCACCAAAAAGCCAATAACCCTATTAATAAATGGGCAAACGAGTTAAACAGACTCTTCTCAAAAGAAGAAATACAGATGGCCAGTAAATATATGAAAAAAATGTTCATCATTAGCATTTAGGGAAATGGAAATCAAAAATACACTGAGATTTCATCTCACACTAGTCAGAATGGCAGTCATCAAGAATACAAATTCTAGGGGCTGGTGTTGTGGCCCAACGGTAGAGTGCTTGCCTAGTATGTGCGAGGCCCTGGGTTCGATCCTCAGCACCACATAAAAATAAATAAATAAAGTAAAGGTATTGTGTCCAACTACAACTAAAAAATAATTATTAAAAAAAGAATTCTAAAGGAGGATGTGGAGAAAAAGGAATACTCATATTGTTGGTGGGATTGTAAATTAGTACAACCACTATGGAAATTAGTATGGAACTTTCTCAAAAAACTAGTAATGGGAGCTAGGGTAATAATAGCCCAGTAGTAGAACGCTTGCCTAGCTTGTGTGAGGCACTGGGTTTGAGCCTCAGCACCACTCACTGGGTTTGAGCCTCAGCACCACATTAAAAATAAATAAAATAAAGGTCTTGTGTCCATCTACAACTAAAAATTATAAAATTTTAAAAATTAGCTATGGAATCAGTATATGCCCTAGCAACACCACTTCTTGGTTTATCCTAAAGAATTAAAGTCATCATACTATAGCAATACATGCATACCCATGTTTATAGCAGCAAAATAGCCAAATTATGAAACCAGTCTAGTTGTCCATGAACAGATAATTGGAAAAAGAAAATATATACACAGTGGATTTTTATTCAGCCATAAAGAAAAATGAAATTATGTTATTTGCAGAGAAATAGATGGAATTAGAGATGATTATGTTAAGTGAAAGAAGCCAAAGGGTTGTATGCTTTCTGTCATATGTGGAAGCTAAAGAAGAAAAGTGGGGAAAATTGAGGGAATGGGTCTTATGAAAATCAAAAGGAGATCAGTAGAGAAAAGGGACCACGGAAGGAGAGGCAGGAGGGAGGGAAGAAGTGCTGGGGAGTGAAATTGGCCAAGTTATATTATTATATTGTGTGCCTGGATGAATATGTAATAACAAGTCCCATAATTATGTATAACTATACTGCACCAATAAAAAATGTATAAATAGGAAATATAAACTGAAAAATTACTCTGATATGACCTGATGATACTTAAAAGCAGGGAGAGTGAATTCTAGGAAGACATGTTGAGCCAAGACATTTCACAGCATGTTCAAGATAAGAAAGCAGCCAGAACTCCTTCTGCAGCATTGTGGGAGTTTATTTAATCTGAGATATTACTGGAAAGACAGGTAGATAACAAAACATGGAAGTTTTTGAATACCACATTAGGAAGTTTAGATTTCAATATAGTGAGAAATCTGGATTTTGAGCTGCAAGAAATGGGGTGTGGTTGTGCTGTGTGCAGCAGTAGACTAGAACTGTGGAGTGACAGTGGAAAGGAAGGAAATTTCATAAATTTTGTAGAAATAAAGTTTTCAGACTTGTCCAAAATAGTAGCTAGTTAGTAAATGGTAGAGCCAGGACTCAAAAATCTGACTCTAATACCACCACACTATTTACCCTGCAAAATGTATTATGTTATGATTTTTATGTCAGTTTATGAGGAAAGAAAACCATGTCTTTATTTTATATCCTAGTGTCTTAGCATCATGCATATTTAAAAAAAGTGAGTACTTCCATTAGTTCAATCAATAAATATTTATCAAGTACTAACCAAGCATTGTGCTAGGATGTACATATGGGTTCAGCTCTACTAGATACTGGTAGTTTTCTCAAATAATTGTAACCAACTTACACATCCACCAGTTTGAGAGGATTCCCACTGCTCCACACTCTGCCAACTCTTGATATTCATTCTCTCTCTCTCTCTCTCTCTCTCTCTCTCTCACTCACTCTTCCATTTTAACTCTTTTGGTGGATATATCAGTGTGGTAGGATTTTTGTTTTAACATTTTTTTAAATTAAGGTGAAATTTGCATAACATAAAATTAACCTTTTAAAAGTGAAGAGTTCAGTGGCATGTAGTACATTCACAATCTGTACAACTACCAACTTTAGCTCCAAAACATTTCATCACCCCAAAAGAAGACCTATACCTATCAAGCAGTTACTCCTCATTCCCACCAACATATGCCAACCACCAATCTGTATCCTCTTTCTGTGGACTTACTTATTCTGAATATTTCATGTAAGTGGAATCCACAATATGCAACTTTTTGTTATGCTTTCTTTTGCCTAGCATACTTTGATGTTTTTCCACATTGTAGCTACTAGCCATCCTTTTATGACTACATAATATTGTCTCACCTTTAAGTATCATAATTTGTTTATCTATTCATCCATTGATGGACATTTGAACTACTCCTACCTTTTAGACTTTGAATAGGGTTGCTGATGAACATGTGTATACATTTATTTGAATTTTTAGTGTATTCCTGAGTGGAATTGCTGGGTCATATGGTAATTTCGTGTTTAAAGCTAAACTATTTTACATTCTCACTGGCAATGTCTGGGGATTCAGTTTGCTCCATGAGTTTACCAGCACTTGAGCTCAACCGGAACTCAATGGGAACTCCACGAGAACTCAAAAGTCATCATCTTAATGGCTCGCTGGCGTCACCTCTCAACCACTACTTCTGGCAAAAATGCCATGCGTCATCCCGACTGGGCTGTGGCCCTCAACAGAAGCAATGTGTTAGTCAGCTTTGTATTACTATGACTTAGTACCTGAGATAATCAGTTTAAAATGAGAAAAGTTTATTTTGTAATTTGAATCAGGAATATCCCCCCAAATCTCATGTGTTTAAATGTAGGGCTTTGGGGAAGTGATTGGATCATGAGGGCTCTGACCTCATCGGTAGATTAATCCATTAATGGCTGATGGACTACTGGGAGGTGGGACCTAGCTGGATGAAGTAGATTATTGGGGGTGAGCCTAGGAGGGTTTATCTTCTCTCCAGCCCCATCTTCACTATTTTTCTGCTTTCCAGCTGCTAAAAGCTAAGTAGCTTTCCTCTACCTCACCCTTCTGCCATTATTTCTCCCTCACCTCAAGTCCAGAGCAGCGGATTCAGCCAATGATGAAATAAATACTCTGAAACTATGCACCAAAATATATCTTTCTTCATCTAAGTTGTTCTTGTCAGATGTTTTGTTCACAGTGGTGAAAGCTGACTAGCACATTTGTCTCATGGTTTCAGTCCATGGTTGCTTGGCCCTATTGCCTTTGGGCCTGTAGCAGATAGCATATCATGGCAAGACTTACGTAGAGGAAACTGCTCACCTTGTAACCTTTAATACATAGGCCTATGGGGGGCACTCAACCAAACTATCATAGGTAGTTTCTTCTATTTTGGGATGTTTTTTCATGAAAAGATGTTGAATTTCGTCAAATATTCTACATCAGTTGAGGTGATCTTTTTTTTTTTTCTTTCATTCTGTTATTGTGGTGTATTACATTGAGAGATTTTTCTTATTTTAAAAAACCTGGTTTTCCTGGTATAAATCCTATTTCTTTTGATATATAATGGTTTTAATGTACTTTTGTCTTTTTGCCAGTATTTTTTAAAGATTTTTTGCATCAGTATGTATAGATATAATGGCCTATAATTTTCTTTTCTTATGAAGTCTTTGATTTTGGAATGAGGGTAATACTGGCTTCATAGAATGTGTTAGAAAATATTCCCTTCTCTTTTGAGTTTTTTGGAAAACATTTTGAAAGATTGAATTATTTGCATTTCCCTTTTTTCTATTTCAGTCACTTTTGGTTTATTACTTTTATCTTTTCTAAGAACCAACTTTTTGTGTAATTGATTCTATTGTTTTCCTGTTCTCTGTTTCATTTTCATTTTTTCCTGCTTTTGGTCGCATTGGGCTTAGTTTGATTTTCCTTTCCTAGCTTCTTTAAGAGCTTTTTATATTAGCACATATTAATGATAAAGAATGTAGGCTTCATTGCTATATTGGTGTATGCATATAACACTTGATCAGATTCACTCCCTAATATTCCTCTTTCCTCCCTTTTTCCTTCCCTCTGATTCCCTTCCTTTACCTTATTGGTCTCCCTTCTATTTTCAAGGTATTTCCCCCCTTTTCTTTCTTTCTTCCTTTCTATTTTTTCTAACTAGTTTCTACATAAAAGAGAAAACATGATACTTATCTTTCTGAGTCTGGCTTATTTCATTTAACAGATGCTTTCTATTCCATCCCCTTTCATGAAAATGACATAATTTTATTTTATTTTTCTTTTTTCCCACCAACCATGTATAAGAGTTCCTTTTACTCCTCATCCTCACCAGGGTTTATTGCTATTTGTATTCTTGCTAATTGCCATTCTGTCTAGAGTAAGACACTAGTTTTTATTTGTATTTCCTGGATGGCTAAAGATGTTGAGTATTTTTTCATAAAATTATTGGCCATTTGTACTTCTTTCAAGAGGTGTCTGTTCAGTTCTTTTGCTCATTTATTGGATTATTTGTGGCTTTGTTATTTATTTAATATTGGTATTGAGCTTTTTAAGCTCTTTGTATATTGAGTACACTAATCCTCTGTTGGAAGAGTAGCTGGCAGAGATTGTTTTCTCCTACTCTGTAGATTGTATCTCTACTCAGTTCTTCCTTTTGCTGTGCAGAAGCTTTGAATGTTTGTTTCTCTCTAGATGTGAATGCTTTTTTTCTCCCTTCTGAGGATTTGTTGGGCCTCTTGAATAGATTAGTGTTTTTATTCAAATGTTGGAAACTTCAGTTATCATCTCTTCATATAATCACCCACCCCATTTTTGCCTCATTGTGAGACTGATTAGTTGTTTGTTAGACCTTCTCACTCCATATCCTATGTCTTATAACCTTTCTGTCACATTTTTCATACCTTTAACTCCTTGGATCTCATTCTGGGTAGCTTTTCCTTTCCTACATGTATTTCATTAATTCATCTAGTAAGGTCTTGAAATTTATATCTGTATAGCTACCAAACCCAAAATTCCATTGAGAAGTTAAAAATTTATTCTTATCAACAGCCATCAATGATAATATCTTTAGAAGCTGTTCTGGATATATTAGAAAAGCAAGTGTAAAACAAAATTATTTGAAAACCAACAAAAATCAAAGAAATCAAAAACTGCAAAGATGAATGAAATTTTTAATTACTGTGTAGTCCCTTTGCTGCTATGTCCCCACCTAAAACTTTTTAGATTGCTGTTATTCTCTATGTATTCCTAGAAATCTTAATAATTCAGATCTCTTTATATAAACCCAAATCTGCACAGATAAAATATTGTCAGTAATATTGTGAAATAGGCCATGGCTGGAGAGGTAAATAAACTTATTAGAACTAGAATTTGGATTTTTTTAGAAAACAGCACTATCTTTGATTTGAATTAAAAACTGAATTCTTTACCTAAAAGATCAGAGAGCTAGGACTTTACTATGCTTACAAAATCAGATAAGCAAATGTTTTTAGATCATCTTAATGCTATATATATGCATGCCAAAAAAATTAAGTTTATTCTAACAATGATACCTATTTTCTCTAATTCCAATTGTATGTGAGGCATTCTTAAATTCTAAATGTTTCCAACTTTGAACCTCTGATTATGACATTTTGCTAAATATTCATTTACCTTTCCAGCTATTACATTCAATATTGAAAATATTTTCATCCACAAACATACTTTTCATGATGCTTTTTATTCATTCATTCAACTGATAGGTAATGTATTGACTACTATGTACAAGACACTGAACTAAGTAATGGGTATACACATTTGAGAAAATGATAGGCTCCGCTCTCATGGAATTTGTATTCTCACTAAAGAGATAGATTTTACTTGATGTTCTCAGTTATTTTTATATATGTCCCTCATCAGAATATTCATTGACAGTTTTTGGTAACTGGACTATTAATCTTAATAGAAACTATCCTATGTTATAGGAAGAAAGAGGTGGAAATTTTCTCACAAACTATACTCCATCCTTTGTTCATCGTATTTGCTCCTGCCAGTTCATCTATGCCTACTTTTTCATTTTCAGCCATCAGCTCTATCCTGATTATTTCCCAATTTATATTTTAGAAACCTCTTTTATTTATAGCTACCAATAGAACCTTCCCCCTAAGGTATTTGAAATTCAACATATCGAAAACTGAACTTAATCCTCACCAACTTTCTTATATCTGTACTTGCACCTTATTCTGTAAGTTCTATAGACTCAGAATTATATAGATTTTTTGTTCTCATTCATTTCTTCCTATTTTACAAGTATAATTTGGGGGGGGGATATCTCTTTCCATCTCTCACTTTTAAATCCCTCAGGACTGCCATCCTACTTCAGTCTCTTATCATATCGTGCCTGCTAATACATTTTTTATTAACCTGTCAGTTCATTTTACTTGTTTCTCTCACATTAGATCTTTTTCTTGTTTTGTTTTTCAGGAAGGGGTCTGGCTATGTTGCCCACCCTGTTCACATTAGGTCTTTCAAAACACCAATTCACTGGGGAGCCCCTCTTTCCTTTTTTTTTTTAATACTTTTTTTTTTAGTTGCTGATAGGCCTTTATTTCATTTATTTACTTATATATGGAGCTGAGAATCAAATCCAGTGCCTCACATATTCTAAGCAAGTGATCTACCACTGAGCCACAACCCCAGCCCCTTTCCTTTTTTTAAATTTCTTTTTTTATTTGTTCTTTTTAAATATACATGACAGTGGAGTATATTTTGACTTTTTGTACATACATGGAGTATAATTTTCCATTCATGTGGTTGTCCATGATGTGAGTTACACTGGTCTTATATTCATGTATGAACACAGGAAAGTTACGTCCAGTTCATTCTACTGTCTTTCCTATTCCCATACCCCTCACTTCCCTTTACTCTTCCCTCACCACTACCACCCTATTATCTGCATATCAGAGAGAACATTCAGACTCTGGTTTTTTGGGATTGACTTATTTCATTTACCAGTATCCAATTCTATCCAATTACCTGCAAACGTCATAATTTCATTCTTCTTTCTGGCTGAGCCATATTCCATTTTGTATATATACCACATTTTTTGTATCCATTCATCTGTTTAAGGGAGGGGGAGAGTCCCTCTTTCATAAAATTATTTTCTTGCAAGTTCATCCTAAAATGGATCTTTCCTTTATTTGAATTCTTATAACACTATTTCTATACTACTTCATCTTATATTTGGTTATATAATGCTTTAAATTGTCTAGTATTTTGTTCATTGTAACTTTAGTCAAAAAGGAAAGAGTTGTTAACTGCATGCTATGTGGAAAATAATATAATTGGGTGATACAATGATAAATAAGAGGTACCAAACTTTGACCTTAATATTACCTAATGTTTATTAAGTGGCTACTACATGCCTAACACTATTGTATGCAATAAATAACTCTATGTGGCATACATTAGTATTTTCCTCATTTGATGTGGGAGGAAACTGAGGCACAGTTTCCTAGTTACTTAGCTAATAAATGGCATAGCCATGATTCAGACCCAGTTCACTGGCTTCATAATCTGTGCTTGGTGGTTATATCATCTTAGTGCTGATATCATCTAGTTATAAAGGTAAAACAGAGACCTAAATAATCAGATTTTAAAGTACACTGTGAAGTACACTGTGAGAGCTTTGTGAGACATCTAAAGTACTCTTGCAATTCAGTAAATGGAAAGATTACTTCCAGCTCGGAAAGAAAAAAGGTTTTATGAAGGATTGGGAAGGGAAATAGGAAAAACATTTCTGAAAGAGGAATAAAGCACTCTTGAGACAGGACTATTCAGAGCATATTACTAAGAATAGTGAGTGAGTTAATTTAGCTGGGTCAAGGGTACTTGAAATGATAAAAAGAAAATAAATTTATAAAAGTAGGTTGCAGCCAAATCATAGATCTTAATGTAAGGCTAAAACATTTAAGTCATATTTTATAGGCAGTGGAGCAATATTATTAAGTCTTAGAAATGTTTAGCTGCAGTAGTATATAAAGCTGAAGGAAAGAGACTGAACAATTAGAAGGTTATTGCAATAGTCTGAAACAGGTAGCTGGCAGGAAAAGCAGAGGCCAGAAGAGAGATTGGACAACTCTGATTCAAGAAGTCAAATGATTGGATATAAAATGGGAAAGAGCCAGGGAGGTGGGGTGAGTAAAAATGGATGATGATGGGAAGAGACAGGAACCATTAACAAAAATAAGGTTTACTGTTAGGAGATGATAGTTTGGGAGAAAAAATTATAATTAGTTTGGAACATGCTGAGTTTATGATGTCAGTAGGATACACAGCACACAATTGATAATGTAAATTTTAAGAGATTGTAATTTAAGATATAACTATTAGGAACCTTGGCTTACATTTGATAACTAAAATCGGGGAAACACAATGGAATAAAAAATATCTAAGAGTCAAATGGAGGAATTGGAACCAAAAAAAAAGATATATATAGATAGATATTTCTGGCAATATAAAGACTGAACTGAAATGAATGAGCCCTGTCTTTCCAATATAAGATTAACTATTATGAATCTATATATATATATATATTCCCAAAGACAACCGGAAGATTACAGTGACTTAAAATTGGAAGTGAGGACCAGGCACAGTGGCACACACTTGTAATCCCAATGTCTTGGTAGGCTGAGGCAGGAGGATTATAAATTCCAGGCCAGCCTCAGCAACTTAACAAGACCTGTCTGAAAATAAAAAATGAAAGGGCTTGGAATGTGGCCCCTGCATTCAATCCCTGGTACATTTCCCCAAAAAACAAAGGAGGTGAAAGAATAGAATGTTGCAGAGAGAAAAAACAAATATAGCAATGTTTATTTATTCTATGCCTTATAGATGCTGTTTTCTTTCTCTTGTATTTTTATTTTCTTTGACTATTCTACTTTAATAATAGTCCTTACACCTTATAATCAATTCTATATTTCTTCATAGCACCTGAAAGTCAAAAATTAACCATCATATCTATGCATGTTAGATATACACGGACAAAATGAATATTAATAGGTGTGTATTAAATATAGATTAGTCCTTAACAAGACTCCTTTAGGAGATTTCTGGCAATATAAAGACTGAACTGAAATGAATAAGCCCTGTCTTTTCAATTTAAGATTAAGTATTATGAGCCAACAACAAAAAATTCATAATCATAGCCTGGATATAAAGAATAAAAGGGAAGCCGTGCACACACTTCTAATCCCAGCTGCTTGGGAGGCTGAGACAGGAGGATTACGTGTTCAGAACTAGCATCAGTAACTGCGAGGCATTAAGCAACTCAATGAGACCCTGTCTCTAAATAAAATACAAAATAGGCCTGGGGATGTGCCCCTGAGTTCAATCCCCGGTATCCAAAAAGGAAGAATAAAAGGGAGTTCTAGTTTTGTGTTCGTACCTGTTATAATAGCTCAGAATCAGAAACTGACACCACAGACTATAAGCCTTAGTGCCTGGGATTTTAATACATACTTGGAGGGGAGTTATATCTTTGGGTGGCTGGAACTGAGCCTCCAGCATAAAAGGAAATTTCAGTGTTCCAGACCATTAGAACCTCCCGGACACTAACAGAAGCCAATGCGAAAATTATTCTCTAGGCTTTCTCCAAACAGGACTTTTGGGAGTCCAACAGGAAGAGGGAAAGGAAAAAGTACTCTCAGTGAAGTGAAGGTATGCTCTCAAGAAAGGAATCAAACTCTGAGGATATTCAGCAGATGCAACAAAGAAGAAAATTTGTACTTCAAGAACAGGAGAGAAGAAAACCAGTCTGAAAGAGAACATAAAACCAATTATTTTTATAAGGGTTTAAAAGGTAAAAGGAGGAATAAAACTATAATGAAAAAACATAATTAAATAAGAAAAAAAAGAGGAAGGACTTCTAGAAATGAGTGGTTCATTGAGACTGAAAAGAAAATGAGTGAATTAGAAGATGATCTGCTCTAATCACTCAGAATATAGAACCAAGATATAAATATGGAAAGTATAATAGCTAAGAGACATTGAAGATAGAATGTCTAATGACAATTTTAGATGGAAAGGATGGGATATGCAGTATTGAAATGGTTGCTGATATTTTCCAGAATTATTAAGATAGAAAAGTCCTCATATTCAAATAGTATACTGATATATAAAAGCAATCCATATCTAAACAAATCAAGGAGAAGTTATAGAACATTAAAGCAAACAATGTATTAAAACCAGCTACAGGGCTGGGGCTGTAGCTCAGAGCGCTTGCCTCACAGTGTGAGGCACTGGGTTCGGTCCTCAGCATCACATAAAAATAAATACAAAGCTATTGTGTTCATCTTCAACTAAAAAAATATATCTTAAAAAACCAGCTACAAAGAGAAAACTAAGGAACACCCGTCACCAGTTATATTAACAGTTGCCTTCTTACAACAAAAAAAAATTGGAAGAAAATAGAAAATATCTGAGAAAATAAGTTTCAATTTATTATTTTATGCTTTGTTAAAGTGTAATTGAGAATAAGAATAAACTAAAGATATATTCAAACAAACTAAGTACAGTTTGCCACTAATAGACCTTCACTATGAAGGCTGCTGAAGGATATACTTCAGCAAGAAGAAAATTCAATGTAGAAAGAAGAAGGCAATAAGAAAAGGTTGTGAGCAAGAAAGAAAAAAGTGAACATGTTGATAAGCACTGAATGTAAAAGAAATAATTGCCCTGATGATAACTAGTTTGGAGCAAGTTTAAAAACATCTAGAGATAAAATACTTAATGGCAATACTTAGAAGACGAGAGAAAGAAATCAGAGAAACATTTTAGGATCCTTGTGTTGAATGGGAAGAAATTAAAGATATAAACTTTAAACTTCATTAATGATTGTTTAAAAAATATTAGAGTATACATTAATGAAATTAGAATGGAGAGCTTCTAAACTAATGAATTATGCAAAGACGGTAGGAAAATTTCATCAGTTGAATATAGGACAAGAAAAAGAATAAAAACACAAAGTGAATAAAAAGCACAAAATAAGAAATAAGTCCAAATATTTCAATAATCACAAGAAGTTAAAATAGACTAAAATTAGCTAGAGTTAACCAAGTTGAAAAAATAAAATGCTTTACAAGAGCATAATGTCTCTAAAAGGTTGAAAGTAAAAGGACAGAAAATAAGCATCCTGACTCCGGTAATCTTTATACATCTAATATCCCCAAAGTTAAATGTGGCAAGAAAATATACACAATTACCACAACTTTACGGACCTGATAACTTCTGTCTTCTAGATAAATCTAATATATATAAAGGAAAATTTCTTAAAGTTCTTTTTTATTTTCAAAATTAGATAAATACATTAGGAAAAACAAAGACCAATGTTACATAAGATAAAAAACCTCCCCAAAATATTATATACTGAGTTATTTTTTCATATGCTTGTTTTGTAGTACTGGAGATTAAACTAAGGGGCCCTCTACCACTGAGGTATACCCTTAGCCCTTTTTATTTTTTAATTTTGAGACAGGGTCTTGTGAAGTTGCCAGGGCTGACCTTAAACTTGAGATCCTTCTGCCTCGGCCTCCCCAGTAGCTGAGGTTACAGGCATGCACCACCATGTCCAGCTAGATACTGAGTTACGTATGTATGTATATATGTATATACTGGGGATTGAACCTGTGACGCTTCACCACTGAGCTACATCCCCAGTTCTTTGATATAGGGTCTCGCTAAGTTGCTAAGGTTCTTACTAACTTGCAGAGGCTGGCCTTAAACTCATTATCCTCCTGCCTTAACCTTCCGAGTGGGTGGGATGTGCCCAGCCATTGAGTTTTTTAAAGCTATTTTCTAATATCTTTGATTTTTTCAAAGTAGTACAGTAGAGAAGAATTGGAGAGTGATTGCCATGAAACAAAATTAATTATGAATTCATCATCATTGAAGCTAGGTGACGAGTACTTCAGAATATATTTTACTATTAGTTGTACTTCTAGGATATGTTTAAATGTCCTCCTCTTAAAAAGATTTTCCAAAATATGTTAAATATTTGATTGTGTATTAATATTTGATTGTGTATTAATCAAGTAAATAGTCACCAGAATTTAAGGCCCTGTCTTTCCAATTTAAGATTAAGTATTATGAACCAACAACCAAAAAATCATAATTATAGCCTGGATTTAAAGAATAAAAGGGAAGCCGTGCACACACTTGTAATCCCAGCTGCTTGGCCAAAATATAAAATTATATACTTATTTATAAAATATTTGAAGCATTCACTTAAAAATCATGTTCATGTAAATAATTCTTGTATCTCCTCCCATTCAACATTATCTAAAGATCTGATATATAAATGTTAGTTACTTCTGTGAGACCTTAGGAAAGTTGCCTTATATAAGTTTCTGATTTGTTAAATGAGTATAACTATAATACCAACTTAATTAAGCACATGAAATACAGGTGATCCAGCTAAGCTACTCCAGCAGAGCCCAACTTACATCAGCTATCTCATATGATAAACAAATGCTGATTGTTTTATAGATTGACATTTGAAGTTATTTGTTTTGCAATAATAACAAACTAATTTATCTGGCAAAATCAAAATTAGATGTTGGCAAGTATATGGAATAAAAATAGGAACTCTTCATTGCTGTGGATGGGAAAGTATATTAATACATTTTCTTTGGAGAATAATTTGATGATGTGTAATTATAAAGTTGAACCTACCCATATTATATTAGTCAGAAATTCTGCTCCTAAATATATACATTATAGAAACACACACACACATGTAGATAAAGAATTATTTGAAAGATGCTCATTGCAGCATTCTAGTACTGAAAAATTTGAAACAACCTAAATGTCCATCAATAAGGGGAATGAATAGATAAATAAATTATATATTATAGTCATACAATGTATGTTGGGTTGAGTAGTGCCTACTCAAAAGTCTACACAGAACTTCAGAATGTGGTCATATTTGGAATTAGGGTCTTAATTAAGATGAAGTCCTACTGGGTTAGGATGGGTCCTAAAAGCAGTGACAAATTTCCTTATAAAAAGAGGAGAAATTCACAGAAATAACCACAAGGAAGAGGACCATCTGGTTACACAGCAGAAATTGGAATGATGCAGTACAATCCAAAGGACACCATGGATTACTGGAAACCACCAGCCACAGGGAGAAAGACATGGAACAGATTCTCCCACAGAGCCTCTAAAAGGAACTAGTCCTGCCACCATCTAGGTTTCAGACTTACAGCCTCCTGAACTGTCAGAAAGTAAATTTCTATTGTTGAAGTCATCCAGTTTGTGGTAATTTTTTATGGCAGTCCTAGGAAACTAATACACAATCAAATATTATATAGCAGTCAAAATAAATGCACTAGAACCATAGTATCAATTTGTATAAATATTGAAAATGTAATGTCAAATGAGAAGAGTGTGTAGGCTGATGCAATTATATAGTCCCAACGCAGAAGGAAACTGACCTCTGATAAGCAAAAAATAATAATAATAATAATTTGAACTGGCTTTGAAATTAATTATAAAAAATGACTGAAGTACACTGAAAACTAACAAACATTGCTAAAATAAATTAAAGAAAGCAAAAATAGGGCTTCTCAATTGTAGAACACTTGCCTAATCTGAGTAAGGCTTTGGGTTCAACCCAAATAGGTAGGTAGGTAGGTAGGTAGATAGATAAATAGATAAAATTTAGAAATAATAAATAAATAAATGCATAGGTAGATAGAAAGACTTCTCATGTTCATGAATTGGAAGCTAAATGTTATTAAAATGACAATAATATCCAAAGTAATCTACAGATTCAATGCAATCTCCATCAAAGTAAATTCTCAACAAAATTTTTTTGAAAAGTCAAAGATGGGCAAAGGACATGGAGAAATGCACATTTCTCCATGAAAGATGTACTGATATCCAAATAACTACATGAGAAATACTGAAGCTGTGTGTGTGGCACACACCTAGAATCCCAGCAACTCAGGAGGCTGAGGCAGGAGGATTGCAAATTTGAAGCCAGCCTTGTCAACTTAGCAAGACCCTATTCTAAAATTAAAAAACAAAGAGGAGGAAGACGCCCGGCGCGCGCCAAGCCAGACCAGAGGAGGAAGACGCCGGGGGCGTGCCAAGCCAGACTGGAGGAGGAAGACACCCGGCGCCAAGCCAGACCGGAGGAGGAAGTCCGGCCCCGCCCCATGTGCTAGTAGTCTGAAGGAAGCCCATCAACCCTTAAAACCCATCAAAGGGGGTGTGGCTACCAGCACAGTTCTGCGGCTGATCCAGGTACCCGGTTTCCAACTCCCCCACCCTTAGCTGCGATAACTCAAAATATTTCCCATAAGCTTTTGGGGGTTGTAGCTATCAATGCAAAACAACAACTATACAGGCACCTGGTTTCTACCTCAGAGACTAGAGTAGGGAAGATACAGGTGGAAGCTCATTTCCTTTCACACTGGCTATACCCACCACCCTGAATACAGAGGCTCAAGCTAGGAATAGACAACGCCACCTACTGGAAGCAAGGAAAACAGTGTTCTGAGAGACTTTTTTTTTCTTTTTCTTTCTCTCTTTTCTTCTCTCTCTTCCACAACTTCAACATATGTGAAACCAAGAACTGTGCATGAACAACCGAATTACCAAGTAATATAATATAGAGGAATTGCATATACCCCACCTTCCCCCAATTTTTTTTTCTTTATTTCTATCTTACTTTCCTTTTCCTTCTCTTATTTCTCTTTTCTTCCTTGTTATTTTTTTCTTTTTTTTTTCATTCGTATTCTCTCTATCCCACTTTCAATCTCCTAACTTTTGCTATCTATACATAGGGTAACTATCTAAATACAGATAGGAGGTTGAGTCTATACATTCTTCCATAAATTACCAGTCTATTGGTTAGAGTTCTCCAAAGGTGCTAAGTTAGTTTAACCTCATACCCTCACTCCTTTCCCTCTAAGTATAACATCCTTCATCTGAAATTAAGTTTTCTATATGCCACCAGATATGGTATGCCTTTTATGAAACTAATGAATATATTCTTAAGTAATAATTAAAACCAATATCTATAGACTTAGAATCTAACTATAAATGTATTAATAATGAAAACTTGTGCTTAGATGATGTACTGTTGATATTGGGAACTGTTAACATTGTCTTTCTCCGCAAAAGAGGGGTTTTGGAGCTATACAAGAACAATACAAATATATAAGGGGAAAAACATTACCACAACAGTTTCAAAAAGCTAGAAAGAATCATGAGCAGTATGAAAAGACAAGGAAAGAAAGGACCACAAACAATACAGGTCAATTCAACATTAGATGGGGTAATATCCGCAGCTGATGGAATGTCAGAGAAAGAGTTCAGGATATACATGCTTCAGATGATCTGGAGTCTCAAGGAAGACATTATACAGCAAAT
>NW_026000048.1:16775897-16846017 GCF_001458135.2 Marmota marmota marmota
GAAGAGCATGAGAAAAAGATTAACATTAAACAGGGATGAGAGGTGGGAGGGAAAGGGAGAGAGAAGGGAAATTGCATGGAAATGGAAGGTGACCCTCATTGTTATACAAAATTACATATAAGAGGATGTGGGGAAAAGGGTACACTTGTACATTGCTGGTGGGACTGCAAATTGGTGAGGCCAATTTGAAAAGCAGTATGGAGATTCCTGGGAAAGCTGGGAATGGAACCACCATTTGACCCAGCTATTGCCTTTCTCGGACTATTCCCTGAAGTCCTTAAAAGAGCGTACTATAGGGATACTGCTACATCAATGTTCATAGCAGCACAATTCACAATAGCTATACTGTGGAACCAACTTAGATGCCCTTCAATAGATGAATGGATTAAAAATGTGGCATTTATACACAATGGAGTATTACTCAGCACTAAAAAATGACAAAATCATGGAATTTGCAGGGAAATGGATGGCACTAGAGCAGATTATGCTAAGTGAAGCTAGCCAATCCCTAAAAAACAAATGCCAAATGTCTTCTTTGATATAATGAGAGCAACTAAAAACAGAGCAGGGAGGAAGAGCATGAGAAAAAGATTAACATTAAACAGGGACGAGAGGTGGGAGGGAACGGGAGAGAGAAGGGAAATTGCATGGAAATGGAAGGTGACCCTCATTGTTATACAAAATTACATATAAGAGGATGTGAGGGGAAAGGGAAAAAAAATCAAGGGAGAGAAATGAATTACAATAGATGGGGTAGAGAGAGAAGATGGGAGGGGAGGGGAGGGGGGATAGTAGAGGATAGGAAAGATAGCAGAATACAACAGTCACTAGTATGGCAATATGCAAAAACGTGGATGTGTAACCTATGTGATTCTGCAATCTGTATACGGGGTAAAAATGGGAGTTCATAACCCACTTGAATCAAATGTATGAAATGTGATATGTCAAGAGCTTTGTAATGTTTTGAACAACCAATAAAAAAAATTAAATTAAATTAAATTAAAAAACAAAAAGGACTGTGGATATAGCTCAGTTGTAAATCACCCCTGGGTTCAACAATCCCCAGTACAAAAAAAAAAAAAAAACCTCAAATAGTTAATCATTAGGAAATGAAATGAAAACCACAGTGAGATACGTCAAATCCACTAGAATGGCTCTAACACCAACAGAAAATAACAAATATGAAGGTGTGGATAAAATAGAATCCTTGTAATTAATAGTAGGGATATAAAATGTTTCAGCTGCTATATAAAACAGGTTGGTGGGCTGGGCATGTGGCTCAAGCAGTAGCACGCTCGCCTGCCATGCGTGCGGCCCGGGTTCGATCCTTAGCACCACATACAAACAAAGATGTTGTGTCCGCCGAAAACTAAAAAAAATAAATATTAAAATTCTCTCTCTCTCTCTCTCTCTCTCTTAAAAAAAAACATGTTGGTGGTTCCTTGGAAAGTTAAACATGGAGTTACTATATATATGATAGGCATATAACCAAAAAAAACGGAAAATGGGCTCAAATACATGTACTCTCACGTTCACCACAGCACCATTCACAGTAGCCAAAAATGTGGAAACAGCCCAACAGATGGTCTACTGTCCATCAGTAGACTGATGGATAAATAAACTATGGGTGTATAAACATTTAGAATATTATTCAACCATAAAAAGAACTGGTACATCTGTGAATGAACTCTGAAACATTATGCTAATTGAAAGAAGCCAGAAATAAAAGGTTACATATTGTGTGTCTATTTTTATGAAATATCCTGAATAAGTAAATCCCCCCTACCTTCCTCCAGAAGACCATTTGGAAGTTCAGTAACCTTGGACTAACATTAAGTATTATCCAGGGTCTTAATCTATGACCTAAGAACCACATTTCATGTGCTCAACCTCATTTTCACCATCCCCTGATGTCAAACCTTTTTCTCTACTTTGAGACATTAGTACTTTCTTTTATTTATGGCATTTGTGCTCCTATAATGTAATTTGTGGAATTCTTAACGCTTCAAAAGCATTAGGCAGATTTTGAGAATAATCTGTCCCAAACCCTTTTCCTTCTATTTTCTTTTGGCCTTAGGATAGTTTTTGGTGTGGGGTGTGAGAGCTGCTTTTAAGACTGCTACTGGTTTTGATGGAAGTTTTCCATTCCTTTAGAAAATTGAGTGAGTTTAGTCCTCTTGGTTATATATGAGAACTGCTTAGTAGCAAATTTCTGTCCTTTGCACAATGGCCAGAATCTTTTCGTTCATTCTTACTAATGGGTCATTCATTCTATATAATTATTATAAGCTTGCTGTGTGTCAGGCACAATGTATTCTAAGATCATCAAGGAATTTGTTCATTGATGTGTTTATTATATCCAGTTTCATTCTAAGTATTGAAACACATGAAAGAATAGCAGAGTGCTTTATTTTTTATTATTTTTCAAACTAAAAAAAATCTTATTGATTGATATTGTTTATATGTAAGTAGAAAGTATATCAATAACCAGGCATGGTAGTGCACACCTGTAATCCCAGCTACTTGAGAGGTTGAGGCAAGAGGATTGCAAGCTCAAAGCCAGAGTCAGCAACTTTGCAAGACCCTGTCTCAAAAAATAAAAAAGAGTTGGAATGTGGCTTAGTAGTAAACCCCCCTTGGCCCAATCTCCAATGCTGAAAAAAGAAAGAAAAGCATATCAGCAGCCAAAAATATAAAGACACAGAATGAATGAAGAAGGAAGAAAATATAATGACAACTGAATGTTTTCTTGAGCATAAGGAAAATAAACATCTGTGAGAGAAAAATCACTACAAATGTTAAATTAGGAAACAAATTATGGCTGAATAAACCACCACATCTAAAAATGTTATTAAATAAATGGTGGCACATAATATGAGCATCATCAAAGAAGTCATGCTGTGATTTGGTCCCTGTGTGAGATTGGTTTTTATAATCTTGACATCCACTTCCCTCATCCTGGGAACCATTTTGCACTGACCCTAAGTAGATCTGGATGAAATAGGAAAATATACTACTGCTACCAAGAAGTAGCTCCTAAGCTCAGACTGTCTGAATTTTAGTTTTTCATCTAAAAGCCTCCTAATAGGTTTATGTTTGTGGTTTTGTAGATTTCAGTTCAACTCTCTTTGAACTTACAGAGGTTAATAAAGACCTAAATAATATATATTTTTAAAATTGTCATGATTTATAGGTTTTCCCTAGTTGTATTCTTATATCCCTTTTCTATAATACATAGATCTTGCCTTTTGAATGGTTAATAACCTGAAGTTACCATGGGTTCTTATAGTCAGTTCAGCATGTGTTTTCTGTGTACCTAGTATGAATCTAGGACTTTGCTACCACATACTATAACAATACTTAAAATTATTTTCTAGAATAAAAATCATTTGTCTTGATCTTATAGAATTTTCAAGCACTTTCATGACTGTAATGCTATATAAAATTGTAATCCTGCCTTAATTTTTGTAGAAACATTCAAAAGATACCCCACTTTAATAATTTGTGTGTGTATATATGTACATGCACACACACATACACACATAATTTTTTAAAGAGGTTACAGGACATAACATATAAGATTTTATTTATTTGTTTGTTTATTTTTATGGTGGAACTAGAAATTGAACTCAGGGCCTCATGTATGCTAGCCAAGTTTGCTACCACTGAGCTGCACCCCAACCCCTGGAAATATATTTTTAATGAAATTTCAATGATACCATCTAAATCCTAATTGTCTATGACAACATTTATATTTGTAACCTAAAAAACTACTGGTGATTACTGGAGCTAAAATTGGGGAACCTGAGGTCTTCCCCTAGTTCCATTACTGGTACACATAGGAAGTTTTTTCACTTAAGACATTAAGCTCTCAATTTCTTCTTTCTTAAAAAATAGGACATTGGACTAGATTGTCTGTAGCTGTTGAAATGAGTCTATTTTAAAATAATCTAATTCCTAAAACTTTTACCTTTTATGCTTGAAAATGGTAATTAGATTTTAGTATACATATATGATCCCAGTTATTAAACTAAGAATCAAATGCCATTCCTTTGAATAATGTGATCTTTGATAAGTACCAGATGTACCATTGTAGAATATAATGGAAAGAATATGGCAGATTTCTAATTTCCTTTGTAGCATCTGCCAATCATATGCCCTGATTTTAACAACAGCAACAGCAAAAAATCTTTTCAATTTCTTTTGGTTTTAGTTTTTTCCCCAGTAAGATAATACAGAAAATATTCTGCCTGAAAACAGAATAGTTGTTCCTTTGAGGTCACATTTAATTCTAAGAGCTATAAATCTATAAATTAAAATGTCCCTTGAGACATGAAAACATTTCTTTGGTAGAATTCTGACTTTACTAAGCAAAAGAGCTGCACTTTGAGCAAAGTGGCCTAGTAGCTCTCCATTTATTTCTCCTATGAGTTCTTTTGTTTTTTCCTTAAAATATTCATTCAACAATCATTTGTTGACTGTAACATGCTCCAGGCATTAAGGACATGAGAGAGTCATAATCCTGAAACTTTAGGATTGGAATCTGTACTGAGAAAGTTATAAAAAGAGATCATCATAATAAAACACAATAATTTTACTAAAACTATATAAAGATATGGAGGGAGGATAACAAGAGTACCTAAGTATTCTGGGGAGTTAAAAAGATTTCACCGAGGAAACTTAGTTTCAAAAGAGGAAAAGTTACTAGGTTGATAATTTTGAGTAGTACATTCTGGGCAGAGGGAAAATAGTCAAAAGGAAGAGAGGTATGAAATGGCCTGAATATGAACAGCCAGTAGTTTTGGATATTTGAAGCATACTTGAGGCAGGGATCAAGAGGAAATAAAACTGGGAGGCAGGAAGGGGCTAGATAGGTAGTCTTTAGATGCTATGTATAGGAACTTAGATTTATTTTTTCCTATAGGAAATTAGGAGTATTGATGAATTTTTGTATTGAACTCATTTGGGACCAAATTTGTGAGATGTTGGAGAAGTTATATAACCTCTCAGTACCTCTGTAAATACCTCTGTAGTAACAATATCTTATAGATTATTGTGAAGATTAAATTATTCATATACATAAAACACTTGAGATAGTGCCCTAGTAAGCATCTATAAGAATGTCAGCAAAGCTTTGTATGATCTAACTCCTGTACCTCTTGAGTCTCTCAAAATCTTACTTATCCTGAATCAAGACCCAAGATTCAGATTTATTGTGATTTTGTTTTGCATTTTCATGGTGGCTAATGATGTTGAACATCTTTTCATGTACTTACTCTTTATATATCATCTGTAGAGAAATATCTATTAAGATCCTTTGCCCATTTTTTGTTAGATAATTTGCCTTTTTAGTAGTAAGAATTCTTTACTGTGTTCTGGACACCAGACCTTTTCAGATATTTGTCTAGAATATATTTTTTGCATCAGGGAAATGTAAATCAAACACAATGAGCTATCACTCCACATCTACTAGGATTGTTATAATAAAAAGGATAATAACAAGTGTTGGCAAGGGTGTGAAATTGGAACTCTGATGTACTGCTGATGGGAATGTAAAGTGGTATAACTGTTTTGGAAAATAGTTGTCAAAAACTAGAAATTAAGCTGGCTGTGGTAGTGTACCCAGTTACTTAAGAGGTTGAGGCAGGAGAGTCACAAGTCCAACCTTGGCAACTTAAAGAAACCCTGTCTCAAAATGTAAAAAAATAAAAAGCTCTGGGGACTTAGGTCAGTGGTAGAGCACTCCTGGATTTAATCCCTAGTACAGCAAGGGAAGGAGAGAGAAAAGAAGAGATTAGGGAGAGGGAATGAGAGTGACTCCATGCCATTAAATAAAACTTAACTTTGTTGTTGTTGTTGTTGTCTTTTTTGCCATGCCCGGGCCTTGCACATGCTAGGCAAGTGTCCTGCCACAGAGGTATACCCCCAGGCTTCAAGGCTTATTATTTATTTTTAGTTTTAAGTAGCACAACAGTGGCTTGTGACTCAACCACATGTACTTCCAGTGTTCGTGGCCCCATGATTTCTCTCAGGTGACAGGCCACCATGGCTTTGAGAACTCTGGGCTCAGTACCATGGCCAACATGGTCTCCAACTTCAGCCATGGGATTTTCACTTCTGATTGACAACCTTGTACAGTGGTGACCTTCTCTAAGGAATCCACCTTAATCTAAAGTATCTGCTCTCCCATTAGCAAGATAACATCTCCAAAGGGTCTCAGTTTCAACATAAGGACAAGAAGGGCTTTCCAGGGTGAGTAGGGTATTAGCATTTTTCTGCCAGTTCTCTGAGGACAATTCTCTCAGAGTAATAAAAGGACCAGTTAACCCTTATACAATCAGTGAGATGATACAGAAGAGGAGTCCTGAGTTTAGGAAACCCAAATCTTTTACAACAGACAATATGGCTACTCGTTCCTTCAGAGGGAGGCATTGTCATCACTACATTAGATAATAAGAATGTTTTCCTTTTGATTCCAAGGGAGACATTATCACAACTTATCATTTGGGCTGCTTGCATCCTTTCACATTTTGGCAATTGACTTCCCTAGAACCAAGTAATCCAAGAGAAAGCAAGGCAAAAGTTATGTGTCTTTTATAATCTGTTTTTAGAAGACACAACTCTGTTGTTTCCACTATCTCCTATTAGTTACGCAGGTCAGCCTAGCCACTGTGGGAGGAAACTACATAAGGGAATATACTAAGAGATGGGAGTTATTAAGGACTATCTTGGAGACTCATTACAACAATTTAACACATAGGATAATTAATAGCATAGTTAGCTGAATAAAGAGTACATGGATGTGTCCATTATGGAAAGCAATATGAAATTTCCTCAAAAAATTAAAAGTAGAACCACCATATGATCCAGCAGTTCCACTGCTGGGTATATATCCAAAAGAAATTAAATCACTATGTCAAAGAGACATCTGAGCAGGCATGGTGGTGCTCGCTTGTAATCCCAGTGGCTTGGGAAGCTGAGGCAGGAGGATTGCAAGTTCAAAGCCAGCCTCAGCAACTTAGGGAGGCCCTAAGTAAGTCAGTGAGACCCTGTCTCTAAATAAAATATTAAAAAAGAGGCTGGGGATGTGGCTCAGGATTTTTGAATGTTTTTACCACAAAGAAATGATAAATGTTAGAGGAGATAGGTATGTTTCATCTGATTTGAACATTACACGATATATACATGTATTGAAACATCATATAATACCCCATTAATATGTACAATTTTGAATCCATCCCATTTATTGATTTTTAATTTTATTTCTTGCGGTAGGAGTCTTGTTAAGGAAAGTCAGGGCCTAATCTGACATGATGAAGATTTGGGCCTACTTTTTCTTCTATTAGGTGCAGGGTCTCTGGTCTAATTCCTAGGTCGTTGATCCACTTTGAGTTGAGTTTTGTGCATGGTAAGAGAGAAGGGCTTAATTTCATTTTATTGCATATGGGTTTCCAGTTTTCCCAGCACCATTTATTGAAGAGGGTATCTTTTCCCCAATATATGTTTTTGGCACCTTTCCCTTAACTATGAGATAACTATATTTATATGGGTTTGTCTCTGTGTCCTCTATTCTGTACCATTGGTCTACAAGTGTATTTTGGTGTCAATACAATGCCCTTTTTGTTACTACAACTCTGTAGTAGTTTAAGGTCTGGTATAAAAATAAAGGTATTTTTTCCATCTAGAACTAAAAAAAAATTTTTTTTTAAATTTAGCATCTTTTTTTAAAATATATTTTTTAGCTGTAGGTGGATATAATATCTTTATTTTTATGTGGTACTGAGGATCAAACCCAGTGCCTCACTCATGCTAGGCGAGCGTTATACCACTGAACCACAACCCCAGCCCTTGTTTAAGTTTTAATTAATAAAAATAAATAATAATGGGGCTGGGATGTGGCTCAAGCGGTAACACGCTCGCCTGGCATGTGCAAGGCGCTGGGATCGATCCTCAGCACCACATAAAAAAAAAAAAAGATGGTGTGTCCACTGAAAACTAAAAATAAATATTAAAAATTCTCTCTTCTCTCTCTCTCTCTCTCTCTCTCTCTTTCAAAAAAAAAATAAAATAAAATGGAAGAAGAAAAAGAGTATAGGGGAACTCTACTATTTTTACAACTTTCCTATAAATCTAAAACTACTTCATAATAAAGCTCAAAGAATTTTAAATGAAATAATATAAGTTACAGACTGAAAGAAAATATTCAAAAAATATATATATATATATATATGACAAAGATCTTATATTCACAAAATATAAAGAATTCTTACAACTGAATAATAAAAAAATTTTTAAATGGGCAAAAAGCATGAACACATACTTTATGAAATAGATATTTAGTTTACTGATGAGCACACATAAAAATACTCAAAATCATATGTAATCAGGGAAATGCAGTTCCCACCAGAATGGTCAAAGTCAAAACAACTGACAGTGTCAAGTGTTGGCAAGGATATGAAATAGCAAGAATTTTCATAACATTGCTGGTTATACTACAAAACAATATAACTTCTCTGGAAAAACACTTAAGTCGGTTCTTATAAAATTAGGTATATACTTTCCTTATGACTTAGCAATTCCATCTCTAGGTGTTTACACAAGAGATAAAGAACAAATGCCACTTAGAGAGTTGTACATAAGTTGACATAGCAGCTGTATTATTAATACATAATAACCAAAAACTGACAGCAATTCAAATATCCATTAATAGGAGAATGGATAAACAAATTATGATACAAATCTTTTCTGATGTGTGTTGTGAATATTTGCTCCCAGATATGGCTTTTCATTTTTTAAATCATTTCTTTTAAAATTCCAAAGTTTAATTTTGACAAAGTCGAAATAGTTTTGGTTTTGCCATTTCAAAGTCATTATTTGTACACAACTCCCTAAAACTAAGTAAAGGTTGCTCTTCAGTAAAGGAATGAAAGGGTAGGGTAATACCAGAAATGTTAGTTGTTTTTGTTATAAGGGGCCCTTTAGTTATAAGAGGCCTCATTCATGGTGAGCCATTGTGCAAGTAATAGCATAAATGGGCTTAGTATAATTTGTAAATGAGTAACATATTTTCTCCAGAACCTAAAAGAGCCTAAAAGAAGTTGTGATAACTGTTAGGATCAGTAGTTGTTTCTTAGCAATGGCATGAATGGAGCAGCCGTCAGTTTAACCAGATGATTTTAAGAAATTAAATCAAGGTGGCAAGGACTCTGCATTTCATGTAAGGCAGTGACCCATCTCCTTTTTGTAAGCTTCTTTGTATTTGCATGTCCTAAATAGTGTGCCAAATAGTGTATCTAATGAATCTTCTCAGAGAAGAATGTTATCAATGTAATGTCATAACTGCAGTCCTGAAGTAAGATATAGTTAAGTTCTTGCCTTTAAAGATTCTGTTATGGCAGGACTGTTTCAGTACCACACAACTAGGTGAAAATGTATTGGGTGCCTGTAGAACTGAAGGCAAACTGCAGTTAAGAGACTATTGAAATAGACACTGAACAGAACACATTCACCAAATCTATAAAGGCAAAATATTTACCAGCTCCCAATTAAATTGTTAGTAATTTCAATAGTACTGGATATTGATCCTTTAATAAGTCCACAGTATTAAGGTTGAAGTAATCTACCATGAGGTACCATTCATTTTTCTCAAGTGTAAGAGCAGGCCAAATTGGGCTTGTTAAATGAACTACCAGTAAGGATAACCCCTTTTCTAAAGAGGTCTTGTATAATGGGTATTAGTCATTGAAGGATCTGTGTTAAGTCATATTGAGGCATATTAACCATTTTAATGGGGAAGAGGTAGGTCCATAGGTTCCATTTTATCAAGGCAATTTGTAAGTGCCAAAGACCTAGTTTTATTCATTACTCATCGAGTCAGAGAGTTTGTGACTACTCTGGGATATTTTCAGACAGTGGGTGTTATGATTATAGAGAATTTAGGCAAGACATTTGATCTGGTAGTTAAGGTTAGGCATACCTGTTTGTCCTCTATATTATATTCAGTAACTCTGCTAATATTATAGGGATACTTTGTTTAAATTTAGTGGGATGTCTAGTATTGATTAAGGGCATGAAGGCTTACCAATTTTAGTATATTTCAACAGATGTTCAGTTAAGTCAGAGCCAGTGTTATAAAAGGCACAAGTAACTCCCTGCCCTTTTATCTACTTGTTGCATAAATTTTTACAATAAATTTGAGACTACCAATTGGGTCAAATTATGGACTTCTTTGCTGGGCATCATAGCATACACCTGTAATCCCAGGAACTCGGGAGGCTGAGGCAAGAGGATCGCAGGTTTGAGGCCAAACTCAGCAACTTGGAAAGGCCAAAGTAATTTAGCAAGATGCTGTCTCAAAATAAAAAATAAAAAGGGCTGGGGATGTGGCTCAGTGAGTAAATATTCCAGGGTTCAATCTCTAGTACCCCCCCAAAATTTTTTTAAGTTATAATTTCTGTTTCAGCTTTCTTTATGTATTTCTTCCCTATTATGGACTAAATTTTGTCCCCTCATATTCATATGTTGAAGCCCTAGCCCCAATTGCATTTAGAGGGAGGGCCTTTGGGAAGGTAATTAAGATTAAATGAATGAAATCATAAGAGTGGGGCCTTAATGTAATAGGATTGGTATTCCTATAAGAGGAGAAAGATCAGAAATCCCCCCCACACACATACATATGAATGCACAAAAGGTCATGTGATGACATAACAAGAAGGTAGCCCCCTACAAACGAGGGAAGAGAGCCCTTGAAAGAGTTTCTCTTCCTAAGAATGATTCATTTTTAATTTTGTCAATGTTAACATAGATTGTTTACATAGATGTTTATCAAAGGTACCTAACTACTCAATTTTTAAGTTGGAAAGATACATTGTATAGCTGAAAGCTAAATGCTTTCTAAAACAAAAAGTACATAGGGAACATAGAGTTAGAGGGTTGCAGATTACTAGATTGGTATTATGCCATTAACATTAGCTCTACATCTGATATTTTAAATGGGTAATGGTATGTAAGGGTGCTATTTTATTTTCTTGGGTAAATTTTCTGAGAATTTATGAGTTGGGCTAAACCTTCTAAAAATCATTGAATCTGAATTTTAACTATTGTTATTATATAAATAACGATCATTAATTGGTCCTTTCAATGGAAATATTTCTCATTAGGGAGTTTCTGAATCTATTTATTAGATAGAAAAGGACCTTTTGTCATTTAATATGAAAATATAATAAGTACGTTTCTTTTAATTTGGCCATAATTTTTCATTACCAAATAAACTGCATGATACTTTTTAATTAACATTTTATGGTCTAAAGCTGTGAAGGGAAATATGTACATATAGGTTATGTGAAAATATAGTGTACTTTCCCCTACAGCCCCCTACCCCTATAACCCAAAAGTGTTAGAAGATTTTCAAAGACACCAAATCTTTGAATATAACAGGTTTCATGAAAAAAATTCACCCCAAAGGGACATTATTTGGTATTACAATTTAAATTTCCCAATCATTTCTTTCCGTAGAAATATTTTTGGGTTATTGCATAAAAATACTGAATTATTTGAAAACTTAACTTTTTATTTAATATGGAGATTTATTCCCAGAGTGGGGCTTTTCTGATGCAAAATTGGAATGCTTGTGTAGTCACAACAGCTGTCCCCACACCATGTGGTATCTTCCATTACTTTACTGTAGAGATGAATTTTTGGCCCAGTGTTTCAGTAATATTGGACACACATGGTTTTAAGTGGCAAAGCAGTATGCTTATGCATTCATTTGACTTTCACAGCTACAATTGGCTCCAGATTAGAACAGAGAGAATACATTCACACCATGACCACCCTCATGGCTGCTGTAGTAGCTGGATCACAGTAGGCTCTGTTGCTTCTAAAGACACAACTAACTATTGCTGAGGAATTACACATTCACCAAAGTGCCTTACAGCTGTAGGAGAGAGAATAATGAATTGCTAAAAGGCTTCTCTCAGATTTCAGACTATGGTCCTAGTTATTATTGATCTTTTTAAAATATTAATCATAAAAATCATGGTGATGAAGAACTATGAATCTAAAAGGCAAGTTCACCATGGCAGTAGGTGATTTTTCAAGATATGGATCCAAATATTTTATTTAAAATTTTCCCTTTCCAGGAAAAAAGGTGGAACTTTAAGACTCTCATTAACAAGGAACTAAAATCAGATTTTTTTAATGCCTATTGTTCATATATGTAGTATATTTGGAAAACCAATCTCTTAGGAATAGAAATTATTTTTTTTAATTGGTTTATTATGTAAAACAATGATTTCTGGTTTTGACATTTTAGACACTTTTGTTTTGCTCCAAAAATATCGTTAAGTTAACGCAGAAATTGGTTGATTTGGTTTAGTGTGAAACTTTTATTGATATACTACATGGTTTGAGTACTGTATCAATGTGTGTCTTCATGCAGTTTCAACTTAATGTTCTTCATGGTGTGATTTTGTACAGTAAGCTTATATTTAAATTCTACTTAAAACTTACCTCTTGCGTTTCTGAAACCATTTTGTATAATTATTACAGCTTCAGCTTTTACCAGTAAAAATATTATTTCCTTGAAAATCCAATTACATTCCTCTAAATGGTATCTGAAAAAGAATAATACTTTTTTCCTTAAATAAGGCAAAAAGAAAGAAAAAAAATCCGACACGTAAATTTTTAAATCATCCGATATGGAGAATTAGATTTCTGATATTCATTAAATATCAAAGAAATTCCAACTAGACCCAATGTAGGCTACCTTTTTATATAAGTGAATTTATGCATGTATTGTAGGGACCGTGCTGATGAATATGTTTGAGGCTTTCAGCTCTTAGTGGATACAAAATAGAATGATTGATAAAATCCTCCCTACTATTGGCTATTATTTACTGACTCTTAAGTGGCAGGTTGTATTTATGCCAATTTATCTGCTTCAGGGAACATTCTTGATAGCAGAACAAAGTGAATAAAAGTAGTTTGCTTTGCAAATGAATGCAAATAGGAGAGCCTTTCGGAAAGCCCTTTAACAGGGGCAGTGCACTTTGATTATGAGTGAAGCTGCCATTTGGACATGGTGAAAAGAGCACGCTTGAACCATTGATTGGGGGAGACAGTAAAAAGTCAGGAAGGGCCCCCTTAAGCTTGCAGTGAGGCAGGCGGATGTCAGTGTGGTTAGAGCACAGTGGGAGAATGACAGGGAGGATTAGTGTCAGGGAGAAGCTTTGCTGTAGCTGTGGAGATAGTCCCTGGGGTCACTCACCTCTGACTGTTGTTCTGTGCTGATGGTTCTGTAATGCAAACTGCCTGATGTGTGCCTGTTCATTATCGGAAATAGTGATTAGAAAAGGTATTTGTTTCAAAGATTTCCTTCCACCCTTTCTTCCTTTCTTTCCTTGTCTTTTTTCTTTCTCTTTTCTTTCACTCCTTTCCTCCCTTCCTTTTCTCCTTTTTAAATTAATTGATTAATTAATGAAAGGAAAATAAGGTAAGCATCCTCAATCTCTCTGCTGACTACTTACTTGATTATTGTTTTATACCAAAGTGGTTACTGCCTGTGATGGGGATAGCTTAGTGCTAAAATGTAATATAAAATAACCATCACATGATTTTGTTATTTGATAATAATTTATTTTGCTTTGCTAAATTTTGGGTTTGACCACTGGCTGGGCTGAGTATAATGCAGAGGATATGGTTGCTGTTAGAATCTTTGTGTGGTTTTGTAATTTTCAATATGTTTTACTCAGTTTAATAACTTGGCCAACTTCTAGCAGCTCTTTACCTTCTTACAACTGATATGTTGCATTGCATGGATTGGACAGTTTACATCTTAGTCACAGGAGTTTCTAATTTTATTTGTTCTCAAGTTTTGTAAAATGTTATCATTTCACAAATTAAACTTCTTGAAAATTTGTTATTTTTAAAATTGAAATTTTTTCCATAAAAAATCTTTGTCTCATTTCTGATTCTGAACCAGTACATCATATTTTAATTTATACTTGTAAGATTTTTTGTTTTCTATAAGGTATAATTTTTTTAAACTTCAAAACCTTTAATAGTCATGTGAGGCATTTGTGAGCAGCACCACATTTCATAGGCTTTGATAATGATTTCTCACTTTAAGGTAAAACTAATTTTTTTTTAATGCCTTCAAAAACCTAGTTTTGTACTGTTCTTTCTTTCTTATTTGGTACATGTAGGAAAAATTAAGGCTGCTGGAATTTTGTATTCTAATGTTTAATATACAACTCAAATCTTTATCTAATAAACTTTTAGATACATTTTAGAGTTTTGTTTTTGTTTTTGTAGAAAGCATGTTACCAATAATTTGTTTTACATGCTTGTTAAATTTTTTATCAAGCATTCTCCCAATTATCTCTTTCATTTTCTTTAATGTTTTTCAGGCACCTGAATGGACAGAAGAGGACCTCAGCCAGCTGACAAGAAGTATGGTTAAGTTCCCAGGAGGGACCCCAGGTCGATGGGAAAAGATTGCCCACGAATTGGGTCGATCTGTGACAGATGTGAGTTCACTCAGATTTGCGTTGTATGGAGAGTGACAAATCAGAACAAGCTAACTATGTAGGAGGCAGACATAGATGGGTCCTACATTGTCTTTGGAGAAAGGCTGCAATTCTTTGAGGACCTGGAAGTGAACCATTAATGAAATAAGCAAGAAGCAGATGTGAATCAGTCCCCTGGTCCACAATTAACAGCTGCCTGAGGAATTCTAGTGTTTGGCCTACTTGAGCTACTGAAACCTAATCAGAGAAAAACAATGCCAGGTTTTGTGTTTATAGTGACCCTTTAATTGTGGAAAAGACAGTTCTCAAACTGATCAGAATTAGAGATTGTATTTCAGCTGGATCTTTTTAACATTGTACAGATTGCTAGTGTATTTAGACAGGTGGTTTGGATTAATTAAATGAGTCCTAGTCCTATAATACAAATAGAATGTTTGACTTTTTATTTCAAGGATGATACTAACTATTCATTTTGACAAGCTGTGTGTCTATGTGCTATGATCATTCACACGTATGTATGGTCATTCGTATGTAGGTGTGAATGTCCAAAGCTAACATTTAGAAGACAAAGTATTTGTTTATAAAGGTGTTGTACTTAACACTTTAAGTGCTTTAATTCAGTAAACTTAGAGAATCTTTAGACACTTACATAGTGTCTGGCGTGGACTAAATACTTAGTAAACATTTAATAAAAATTTAGGAAAAAACATTTCAGTGTAAAATTGATATTTTCATAAAGGATAGTAAATATTCTTTACTAAATTTATTTTAAATATATTCTATAGATCTAAAAATACTTAAGGAGTTGCTGAAAGCAAAGATTTTAAATTTTCCCTTCATTTCTGTTAGTATGCTATCAGATCTTTTTTGATAATACAGAATTTTAAAAAGAACTGAACATTTTCACTGAATACAGCTACCTAAAACAAACAAAAAACTGGCCTATAAACTTACTTTTCATAGTAAACTTCACTTTAAATTTAGAAACAAACATACAAAAATTACTGCCAAATTTTCTGAGGGTTTTTTTTCCCCTTTATTCTCTTAAATAGAAACTTCTTTAAAACTTTATATAAATATTGTTACTACACAGGTCTTTTTGAAGTCACATTTTAAAACTATTTGAATATTTATAAGATTTTTTTGCATTATTTTCATTTCACAGTTGAAGTATGATCGTGGGGAAAATAGCTATTGTATGCTGTAGCAAATTTATTTTGCTGTTTGATGAAGAGACCAGTACTTTAGTAACTGGAAAACCTTACAAGGAAACCTTTCTTCTGCTTAGAATGTTGTTAGGATATGCATTTTATTTTCTAATTTTTAAATATGTGTGTAAAAGGTAAGTTAATAATGATTTATCAATGAATATCCATGGTTATTGATGTTTTAAGTACTATGACCCTGCAGTTATACAACTGCTAATAATATAGTGATTAAAAAAATTACTAATTTCTACAAGGTTATAAAACATTGGTTGAAAGGGGACCAAAACTTTTAGTTGTTTAATGAAAAAGTACATCAATTTAGTGTTTCCATTGAAGACAGCACTACTTCTAATTTTGTATGTAATATTTTTAGTTAATGCTAAAAGGAGATAGGAAATTGAGTAAAGTAATATTTTAATTTGTTGTCATTAAAATCTGATTAATTTTTTTCTGTATTTTTTAGAGGAGAGAAAGTTTTTAAAACTTATGCCTGATATAACCACAGAACCTCATAGATCTAGAATATCTATACTTAATTTACAAGAGTAGTGTTGGTACAAAGACATTTTTTCAAACTTTTGCAAATTCATCCTGTGTTTCTTTTCCTTTTTTCCTCTCTGTAGACCTCCCTAAGGGAGACTTGTTTTATGCGTGCATGGAAGTGGCAAATGTGACTTTTTCAGTTGTTCGTTGCGTACACATGCCAAGTATTAGTTCTGTTTTTATAATATCAAAAGAACCTTGGAAATAGTTAATGAACCTAAACTTTTGTAGCACCAAAAAATTGCCACTGTAACTTTTCTTCTATGTCAGGATTTATCACATTGCATTTTTACACTGCATTTTTATCTTGTGAGCATCATCTCTGTAGCTGCACTATACATTTCATTTTAGTAACTGTGCACGTGCGGACACACACACACACACACACACAGAGTATAAATTACTCTAAAAGAGAACAGGTGTGCAAAGACTCAAAAAACTCCTTTCAGGGATGACTTGTAAATCACATTGAAGCAACTGAATGGGTTCAGCTAATAGAGTTCCTTCAGTAGAATGTTAAGTGAAAGTTAATCACACTTTAAAAGAACACTTAGGCTTCTTTTTGGCTTATGGTGTTAATCACGTTTGTTTTCAGTAAGTATTTGATTATGAAAAAGAAACCAGGTTCTCTCCCTTTACCTCTGCATACTGACTGATCACCTGACACGCTTGCCCCTGCTCTTCACAGCTGTCCTTTGACCTGGTTTCCTTGCAGAATTTGTAGCTTCAGGCTTGCTTCTCTTTCCTTCAAGAAACAATTAACCTTTTGGGCGAAGAGGTGAATGTGTGACAGTGGTGGAATCTATATGGTTCTTTATTTGGATTGACAGATTATAGTGAAAAACCTACTTTATTCCTCAATTAAGAAGGGAATTAAGTATATTAATTCTCGTAATTAGCAGTTAAATTACTAAATTCTACTCTGGATAAGTATAAGCAATGTTTTTCACTTTCTAAAAAATTGACACAAAGTACATTTTAATTCAGATACACCTATTTTATTATGGATTAAATATTTTTAAATGTTAATACATGCCTTTCAGCAAATAATTTTAGTAACCACAAAGGACACTTAAATTGTAAAAACAACAGAGGAAACAAAAACTGTCTGGCATGTTAAACCAACTTTAATGTGATTATTAACTGCAGATTTTCTAAATTAAGGTCAGGGAGCCTCATATTTCTGACTTGTGAAGTAGTGTTATTCTCTTGCCTGAAAGGATGTAAACTGATTCTCCTTCTCCCTGTGGTCACTAATCTCTTGCATTCTGGTTGTGATAACAGACTGATTGGAGATTTTCCGCTTGCTTAGAAAAGGTCCAGATAGGCAGCAAAACAAAAGACAGGTGGCTAAATTTAAACAGACTTTTATAATTAACTTAGTGCCATAGTGTGAGGAAAGAGGCATGTAGTTAGATAAGCATCCCATTATGCCACTGAGCAGGAGGAAAATAAGATTTTATACAGCTACAACTAGGGTAGAGATAGAGGATGATAACATTTGGGGAAATTTATATATTGTTATGGTGGTTGTTTCAGAAACACTGAAGTAAACCCAGAGTAGTGGCACATACCTATAATCCCTGCTACTCAAGAGGCTGAAACAGGAGGATTCGAATGTTCAATGCCAGCCTGGGCAACTCAGTGATATCCGGTCTCAAAATTAAAACTAAAAAGGGATAGGGGGATAGCTCAGAAAACACCCCTAGGTCAGTCCCCCACTACTTCAAAAAAAAAAAAAAAAATCCTAAATGGATTGTTAATCCTAAATCGAAAACAAGCTTTATGGTTTATCAGTGTACTAAATATATAGTTATTCTTTTAGCTAATATGTTACTATTAGTTTTAGAGTCATAGTGGCCCTACCCAAAATTGTGAGGATGACAGGATTGTCCATTTTCCATTTTCATCCTTACAGACCCCTTACCAACTTTCTACTGGAGCAGTTCTTAGTCTGAGCATGGTCTGTGTTCCTCTCCCTCCCTTGTTCCTTATCCTGTCAACTTCACAACTGTCAAAGACATTTAAATTTTAGAATGGAGTGAGTGCTTTATCCCATCCTCTTTGCTAGATGAGTCACTAGTTAATCTGATATACAACTTTCAATATTAATAGATGACGATATTTTAATGTCATTAGATATCATACACACACACTTATATTTAAAATCTTTTAAGTTCTTATTGCTGTTTTGAGGTAGTAGGACATTTTGTGTCCATCAGACAAAACTACAGAATTAATTAATCTCTCCATTGGTGTGGCTGAAGTTTTGTTATATATTACTTAATGATTAATGCAAACCTTTCCCCAATCCCCAGTTTAATAAAGAATTTTCAGGTTTAGCTATATTATATGAAATATATAGATTAATTTATATGAAAAATATAAAGATGGTTAAAGTTTTCTTGAGTTTGATTTTTTTTCATTTTTAATTTATGACAATTGTTTTGAGGAATTGATGTGAAATTCTAATAATAGTTTTTAAATATCTTTTGAAGCATTTAATTTTTTTAATAAGAAGGAACATATTGTCAAAGTCCTTTCTTTGCATTTCCCAGATGAACTCTACTTGATCATATATATTATTTTAATAAAAACAGCCAGATTTAATTTGTTGATTTAAAATTCTTGCATTTATATGTACAAGTGAGAATGTTATAGAAATTTTGAAGTTTACTAGTTGGATATATTTAGATAGAGACTAAATATTTAGGTAGGCAACCTTCTAGAATTAATTTATTGTAGCCTACTCGATTATTTCATTATATAAGCCTTCTAGCATCTAGATAGTCAAGCAGATATTGAATTCATAACACAAAGAACAGGATGCCATGAGAAAAATTAGAGCAAACATGAATATCAAGTAACAAAAACAAATGAAGTAGAATGATTGAAAGTTATTATTAGGAAAATCTCCTGGAGAACAGAATAAAAAGAGAAATTGTTTTAAAATATTATAGAAAGGAAATTCAGGGAATCACTCCAGGAAGTCCAAATCTAACTAGAAGGAATGACAATGAGAGAGAAAGAGAAAACGGAGGCAAGGTCTTGTTCAATAGTTTATATAATAAAGTTTTTCAGAATGTAAGGACACCTGAAACAGCTTTGTGAGAGCTTTCCACAGTCAAGTGGGATACATAGAAAAGATCCTGGGAAATATGAATACTTAGAATATATAGATCTTCAAAGTTTCTATGAAGACACCTCCAAAGTAAGACAAAATATAATAATAAAAATTACAGCGGGCTGCTCCTGAAAAGCTCCATTACACTGGCTCAGTGGTAGAGCACTTGCCTAGCATGTGTGAGGCACTGGGAAGGAAGGAAGGGAGGGAGGGAGGATGGACCATCACTAACTAATAAAAATATTTTTTTAAAAAATTACACCAACACTAGATTCTGAAAGACTAGGGGAAAATGCCTTCTTAGTTCTGAGGGGAAATGTTCTGAATCCAGAAGAGAACAAGTACAGTGACAAACACATGAGGTAAAGACTCGTACCCTTTCTTAGAAGTCTTCCTGAGGTTGTACTCCAGCAAAAAGAGGGATGAATTAAAGAAGACAAAATGGAATCTAAGAAATAGTGGATACACCCCAGTGAACAAAAGTCACTGCACTCCACAGCTACACAGCGGGCAAGAGAGCAGTAAGATCACATTGGAATAGGAGAACTATGGACTGCATGTTTGAAACCCTGGGAAGAGGGAGATTTATAGAATAGACAGTATGGCTGAGAACTTGGAAAAATATATACATGGAAACAGGCATCTAGAAACTCTACAATTTATTGAAACCCACACACAAAAAAGGAATAGTCCAGATTTCAGTAGATTGAAGACCAGAGTGATAGAGCAAAAGAATATGTACTGCCAACGTTCTCCTTTGAGTAGCACAAGTGTGATCACAGCACATTATTTGTCACAACAATGAATAGTATTTACCAGGTCACACTTATGTAATATTGTACTATCTTTTTGTACCATATTTTAACCGTCTTACATATTTTCCAAATGGGTTTTCAGTTTTTAAAATCTACAAATTGTGGAAGACTCTGGCATGTTGTTCACCAAAATATGTCTCTTCTTCCTCTTTAGTGATAGATTTATATTTTAGGCTCATATGCATCCAAGAACACTGTATTCCCAAGCCTCACAACCTCTGATATGGCTATGTTACTCTTTTCAGAGCAACATAATGGAAGTAATGTGCATTTGTAGGATCTCTTACTCATTTTTCCTTTGCATGGAGCTAGAACACTAATTTGTCTGCAACTAAACTGCAACCATGCAGGCAAAGACAGTTTCCCTAAGGGAATGTGTGGAGTAAAAGTCATAGACAGGGACAGGTAATATGAAGAAAAATTAAGCAGGGTAAAAGGACAGAAATTGAAGGAAGTTGCCATTTAGAAACAGGGTTCTGGGAAGTCCTCCCTGAGTGGGGATATTTGAGCAGAGATTCAAAAGTGAAGGAGCAAGTTTGTCTGAGAATGGGCATTACAGGTAAGGGAAACAGCACTTGCAAAGACTTTGATGCTAGGGTAGGCTTGGGGTATGCAGGGTCAAGATTTTAGATTTTACTGAGTGAGATGGGAAAGACCTGGAAGAGTACAAACAAAGGAGTACAGGAATCTAAAAGGATCATTCTGACTGCTATGCTTCTGAAAAACTCCATAAGCAGTTGCTTTCCAAGACACCTTTTTTTTTGTACTGGGGATTAAACTCAGGGGAAGTTGACCACTGAACCACATCCCCAGCCCTTTTTGTATTTTATGTAGAGATAGTATCTCACCGATTTGCTTAGCACCTTGCTTCTTGCTGAGGCTGGTTTTGAACTCATGATCCTCCTGCCTCAGCCTCCCAATCTGCTAGAATTACAGGCAGGCACCACCATGCCCAGCACAGAAACCCTTTTGAATACGTGAACCACAGAAATATTCAAGGTCTCATGAAGCTCTAATGGACTGGACCACTTTTTCTCATTAAAGCAAAGTATATTTGAAGACTACATGAAACATTTTCTTTATAGTTCCCTTTTAAGATTCTTATTTATTTTTTCTGTATCATGTTAAATGTCCTCTCTGTTATTAATATACTGAGTCTGTAACTTTTACTTGCTTATCAGAACCCACTATCTTACTGAGAGGATAGTATCTACTTTAAAGCCTAATTCTCATTTACTAGTTACAATCACATGTACTTTTAATACTATGGATGACTTTATTCATAAAATAGTTGCTTTGGTTATGGTCTGGTCATAGCATCACACTTTATAGTAGGGATTTATTTTATTGCCCCTAAATTACTTGCTTAACTTCGTATTTACAGCTTGGAGCTGCAGCAAGTCCATAGACCCTTGAGCAGATACTTAAATGTTAATGCAGTTTAAAATCACTTTCTGGTCCTAAAAATTTGGGGAAACAATTAAGAGAAGAAGGTGGGTGAATATATATAGGACTGTCAAGAATATTCACTGGATAGAATAATAATCTCTATAAAACTGTACTATTGTCTGTTGACAAAAGTACTTTTTCCCAGTAAATGGCCATCTACACTATAATCAGTTAATGAAAGAGTCCCTTTTTTTTTAATGATTAAGATGAACACAATTATTATCTCTTGTATTTTTCTATCCAGACAGAGAATCCAGAGAAAATTTTTAAGACATTGGAGATATAATAAGAGTGAACAGCACTGCTTTGTACCAATTGGAAGCATTTTCAAAGTGCTTTATTTAATGCTCAGGTAACAGTGCACTTTGTATTTGAAAGCCACAGTAGTGTTCAGTTATAATGAGTGCTAAATTCAAATGGAGAGTTGATAAAATAAATAAATAAAGGCAACAAATACAAATAATGAATCTCTCAATTAAAAAAACTTAAAATATCAAGGCAGCCAAAATTTGAAAAAATGTGACTTAAAGTTATTACTAGTAATCAACTTTTTTTTTTTTTCTGAATTATCTGAGGAAGCCAGGAAAAGGAACATACACTTGGATAGTTTCTTTAAATTGAGCAGAAGTATGTAACATATAACTATCCACTAACCCTAGCTCTACCCTATGGATTATGATTTTCATTTTAATTTTGATAATTTAATATTCTATTATTTCATCAGTGTTTTCACCAGTGGAAATGACACCTATTTTGGAATTTTTTTTCATTCATTCTACTTTAACATGTATGTCTTAGACTAAATCATAGGGCCCCTATTTATTAAGAATTTAAAGATGAATTTAGGCAATAGGAAGAGTAGTTTAAAAATGTTTTTTTCTTAACCTCAGAACATAGTGAAACATATCCTCCCACAGTTCTGCAATCCAGTTCTGCTAGTGTACATGTGGATGCAGTGGTTTGTCCAAAAGCCTACCCAAGCTGATAACCCATAGTATTAACTGCTCAAATAGGTCATCTTGTGAGGCCTTTGTAGAAGGATGTGTTTTCTTCCCACCGGATACTAGAAAAAAGTCCTGAATATCCTTGTTAAGTTAGGGACCATATCTTTTGCAGTTGCATATGATATCCAGAATGAATTGCTAGAAAATTCATTATGGACCATGTGAGAAAATAACATTGAATATTTCAAGAGTAAGTTGGCACTCACATTATGGAAGTCATTCCAAATGTGTGGAAGGAGAGAAATAGATTTGGTGATGACCATGTTTACTGAGACACATCTTAACTTTCCTGAAATGGCATGATATCTTACTCAGACACCCTGGATGAAGCTTTATATTAGACCACTATTTATTTGGAAACTTCTTTATCAATTGCAGATACCACACCTTCTCCAAATGAAAACATTTTGTCATCATCTCCCACATTAATACTTCCTCCTGAGTCAGAAACTGAAAAGAAAAATTCTTAATAAAAAGAGGTCACTTGCAGTTGTCATTTTTATAAAACCATCTTATGACATCAAAAAATACAGACTTAACAAAGAGATTAGAATATTATAGTAATTATTAAACCATGTTGAATTGGAAAATTGTACTTTGCATCTATCTAATGAACATGTTATAAGTTCTAAATTGCCTTTTAAGTGAGAGTGAAAAGGTATAGCTTCAAGATGAGAGTGATGTTCCACCACTTTCATTGTTTTACACTGAGAATAAGAAGGGCTGTGATGTTGTGTAGTAGACAATATGAAGCGTCTCTAGCTAAATATTCTCAGTCCAATTCATTGACTCTAAAAACAGGAAACTTGCTCTAGACTACATATCAGGAGACTCTGGATCAATACAATCTAATACTAGAGTGTCAATACTAAATGAATGATTTTAACCCCAAGTATCATTGGAATTTGCTTATTGAAGAGGATCTTGAAATTAAGAGTCTACTTGCTTTAAGAAAATATATTAACATATTTAATAAGTATTAGCCCTTCATATATAAGGGGAAAAAAGATTTATGTGGAAGTCTGTATCATGACTCTAGGGTGTCAGAGAATTATGTGTCTTGAGTTAAGAAATTCTGCAGCAAAATATATTTGTGATTTTTACTATTGACCTCAAATGAAGTTTTCTGAACTCCTGATATAACCATGCATATTATAATTTATGAGTACAGGCAGGAATCAGACAAATAAGATCTAAAAGATAGACCATAAGCTTTTCTGGAATTGGTCTATTTTGCTTCCTCTATTGTTTAGGTACAATGTAAGATATTCTGTATCTTTATGCATCTTTGGTAAATTTTAAAGCTAAAAAAAATTTACTAGAGGTAAAAAGGGACATTTCGTAATGATAAAAAGCTAATCCAGTTGGGCACAGTGACTCACGACCCCTATAATTCAGAGGCTAGGGAGGCTAAGGCAGGAGGATCACAAGTTCAAAGCCAGCCTCAACAACTTAGCGAGATCCTAAGGAATTTGGCAAGACCCTATCTCAAAATAAAAAATAAAAAGGGCTGGGGATGTGGCTCAGTGATTGAGTGCCCATGGTTTCAATCCCTGGTACCATAAATAAATACATACATACATACTAATCCAGAAAGATAAAACAATTATAAACATTTGTGTACCTAATAAAAGAACACAAAAATACATGAAGGAAAAACTGACAGCTAAAGGTAGATATAAACAATTCAGTAATAATGATTTAAATTTCAAAACCCCACTTCCAATAATGGACAAACAGATTAATAAGGAAAAATTGAACAATATGATAAACCAACTAAACCTAACGCTTCTAAAACTCTCCATCTAACAACAATAGAATATACATTCTTCTTAAGTACACATGGAACATTCTGCAGAATAGACCATACCCTAGGCCATCAGCTAAAGCTCAGTAAATTTAAAAGGATAAAAATAGTACAAATGAAATTAGTGATCAGGTATTGGAAAAATATTGGAAAGCTTAAGAAATATATGAAAATTAAACAACATACTTCTAAATACCCAGTAGGTCAAAGGAAAATCATAAGGGGAACCAGAAAATTCTTAGAGATAAATGAAAATGAAAACAAAACATATTAAATTTTAGGGAATGCAGCCAACAGTTCTTACAGGGAATTTTGTAGCTGTAAGTGCTTGTGTTAAGAAGAATATCAAGTAATTAACTCACCTTTCATCTTAAGATACTAGAAAAAGAAGAACAAATTGTTTACCTAAATCCAGCAGAAATTAAATACATTCAGTTCTCATCAAAATTTAAAATGTTTGTGCCAAATGCTTATAATTGGAGTGACTCAGGAGGCTGAGGTAGGAGGATCACAGGTTCAAGACCACCCTTAGCAACTTAGCAATAAAAATTAAAAATGGGTTGGGGATGCTCAGTGGTAAAATGAAACAAGTGAAAGGTTAAACTAGTAATCAAAACTCTACACACAATGAAAGGCCCAGACCCAAATGACTTCACCACTGAATTCTAACAAACATTTAAAAAATTAAAATCAAGTTGCTTATTGTGCATGAGACCTGGGTTATATCCACAGCACTGCAAAACAAAACAAAAAAAATAATATTTCACAGCTCTCAAAAAAATAAAAGAGAAGGACTGAGGTTGTGGCTCAGTGGCAGAATGCATGAGGCACTAGGTTCAATCCCCAGAACCACATAAAAATAAATAGATAGATAGATAGATAGATAGATAAAATGTTGTGTCCATCTACAACTAAAAAAAGAAATATTTTTAAAAAAATAAAAGAGGGATGACCACTGCTAATACTCACTTCATCTTATGATGCTAGTATTACTTTAATTCAAGACCAGATTAAAAACATGGAAAAACTATGATGCAATTTGGACTATGAATACAAAAGTCTCTCAACAAAATACCAGCAAACTGAATCCAGCAACTTATAAAAAGAACTCTTTTCATGATCAAGGTAGGTTCACCATCTGAAAAATCTGCTAATGTAAATACCTCATGTTAGTAGAATAAAAAACAGTGCCACATGAGCATCTTCATAGACACATTTGACAAAACGCAGCTAGTGGGCAGAATAAAAACATTCAACAAAAGGAATAAATGGGAAGTGTCTTAACCAGACAAAAAAACGTGCTAAAACCCTGCAGCTTATGCCATTCTTACTGGTGAAAAACAGGTGCTTTGCTGCCATGAGCAGGAACAAAAACAAGGAAGTCCATTCTGCTGTTTTTCAACATTTTTTGTAGCAGAGGTCCTGGCCAGCACCGTTATACAAGGAAAATAAAATTGGAAAAGAAGAAGTGAAACAATCTCAATTTGCAGATGACATGGTTTGATATGTGAAAAAACCATAAAGAATCCACTAAATAATCATTGAAACTAAGAAATCAGTTTAGCCTTGTTACAGGATACATATCAGATATCCGATTTTGCTACATACATACCAAAGTCAGTTTTATTTTTATATACTTTCAGTAAATAGCCCGAAAATAAAATTCTGAAAATTTCATTTTCAGTAGCATTTTTAAAAAAAATAAACAAAATAGGGACAGATTTACCAAGAAAAGTGGAAAACCTTAGTCTGAAAACTACAAAACATTGTGAAATACATAAAGATCAAAGTAAATGGAAAATATCCCATGTTCAGGAATTACTTTTTTCCTTTTGACATGAGGTCTCACTGTGTTACCCAAGCTGGCCTCAAACTCCTGGGCTTATATGATCCTCCTACCTCAGCCTTCTGAGTAACTGAGCTACAGGTACAAAAAGCTGATGGGGTAGCTTAATAGTGGAATGCTCTTGGGTTCAATTCCCAGTATGGGGGTTGGGGGTGAACATAAAAAACCAAAATATTAAAAATTAAATACATTCAGTTCTCATCAAAATTTAAAATGTTTGTGCCTCAAGTAATACCATCAAGAAAGTAAAAAGACAAGCTGGACACAGTTGTGCAAACTTATAATTCCTGCAACTTGGAAGACTGAGGCAGAAGGATCCCAAGTTTAAGACCAGCCTCAGCAACTTAGACTCTGTCTCAAAATAAAAAAGGGTTAGTAATATAGCTAAGTGGTAAAGCACCCCTGGGTTCAAACCCCAGTACTTCCTGCCCCCCCCCCCAAAAAAAACCCACATGTAAAAAGATAACCCCCTAATGAATGGGAGAATGTACTCTGCATCTTATATATGATAAAATATGTGTACTCAGAATATATTTTTAAAAATTTATAACTCAATAACAAATAACCCAAATAAACAATGGATACAGGAGATGAATAGATGTTCTTCCAGTGAAAATACATGTCCAATAAAAATTGAACATGGCCAGGTACAATAACACATACCTATTGATAGCTGCATTATTCATAATAGCTAAAGGATAGAAACAACATAAATATCTACTAACTGATGAATGGATAGACAAAATGAGGTATATCTATACAACAGAATGTCACTCAGGGAAAAAGGAAATACTGTTACATACCACAACTCTAGTGAATTTTGAAAACATTATGCAAAGTAAAAAGAGCCAGTACAAAAAGCCCATGTTATATGATTCCATTCATATGAAAGTCCAGAATAGAGAAATCTATAGAGACAGAAAGTAGTTTAATGTTTGATTAGCATTTGGTGGGGAGTGGGTTGGGTTAAGGGATGGGGATGAATAGCTAAAGGGTCTGTATTTCTTTTTGAGGTGATAAAAATGTTCTGTAATTGACTATACATATCTGTAAATATACTAAAAAACATTGAATTGCATACTTTAAGTGAGAAAACTAGATGAATTATATATTAAAGAATTTTTTAAAGGGCGAGAGCTTTGTGTAATATTCTGGAGTAATCTCAAAAATATTTGTTAATAAAACAAGATGCAAGAAAAATTATCCCACAGCCTATATGTGTTTATAATTGCATGAATCTAAAATGGGTTAAAATTTATAGAACTATACAACAAAAAAGAAAAAAGGCAATGTTTTGTATGATAATGTTTTTAAAAATTAAATCTTGCCAGGCACAGTGTTACACACATATAATTCCAGTGACTCAGGAGGCTGAGGCAGGAGTATCACAAGTTCAAGGCCAATCTCAGCATCTAAGCAAGGCCCTAAACAACTTAGTAAGGTCCTGTTTAAAAATAAAAAATAAAAGCACTGGGGATGTGGTCAAGTGGGAAAGCATATCTGGGTTCAACCCCTGGTACCAAAAACATAAACAAAAATTTTTTAAAATATGTAACATCAATTGAGAGAACAAGGATTAATTGTAATGAGAGTTGAATGTCATGATGGTGGACATCAGAGAAGTGTTCGAGAAGAAAGGCACATTTGAAAGTACCTTGAAGGGTGGTTTGGCTCTAGACAAACACATACTTATGGAGAGCTTTGATGAAGGAAGGAAAGACATTTCAGATGATGTTGATGATGGTTGCCCTGAGTTTTTCTGACATCTGAGACAGCATTAATGATTTGGTTCTCCTGAACTAAAAGATACAAACAGGAAAGAGAATGAAATTGTAGTGCGAATTCCTTTGCCTGTTAGGCTCAGAATTGAACACTATTATATAATCAATGATTAGCCTAATCCAGACTGATATAGGCGGTGAGACTAGTACAGGAGAAAGGAGGGAACTGGTGAGGTTGCTATAGTGAAGAACTTGGCAATGGGTTAAGAGGGAGAAAAAAATCTAAAAATTGACTCAGGATTTGATCTTATGTGAATGGAATGACAGTACTATTAAGAAGAGGAGGAGGAATATAGAAGTTATTTTGGAGAGAAGTTGGTGAGTTTAGTTTGGGTTTTGTTTAGTCTAAGGAGCTAATAGATCTATAAATGAGAAATTTAGTGGCAGTTAGAGAGAAGCTATGTAGTAGAGGACAAAGAGTACTTGACCTATTTGTCCATAAATGAGGCATTTTTTTTTTTCAAAAGGACATGTGTTAGAATGATTGAGAGCAAAGATTTTAGATCTTTACTTTCCTGGGTTCAACCTTGGACTTTATTTATTTTCTTCAGGCTTCAGATTTTGTAAAGTGGGGATAAGAATTCTAAACCTACTTAATATGGCTGCTGTGAACAATTGGTATATACACATACACATGTGCAGCTCTTATTTAGAACACAACATGGCACATAGGTCCTTTTCAGATCCAATAATCCATGTTACATGGTAAATTTCTGTGAGATTGGCATTCAAAAGTAGTGGGCAGGACCAGAGACAAAGGTTAATAATTTATTTTCTAAGATATTGTTAAATAGATAGAATGAGATAATAAAGGAGAAAATGGGAAGAACTATAAAATGGCAAGAACTGGATGTTAAGGAAATTATATTAGAGAACAAGGGGCAGGAGTATGTAGGAGGAGCCTGTGATGGAAGAGAGAGAAGAAAAGCTAGGAGAAACTCTCATGAAAGCCAAGTGGAATAGAGAAAAAAACAAGATCAAGGGAACATTGTCTTAGAGTAGAGCCTATTTAAGCTAAATATGAAGGTTTATGGGATGTAACTGGCAGACCAGGAGAAGATGAAGATAAAAGCAAAGGAAATTTAATTTATGGGACATAGTCCTATGAGGATTCAAGTGACATCTTTAGCTTAAGAAGAAGAAAGATATTTTTTTTTTCTTTGATTTGGACTTAAAGAAGGGAAGGATATGTGATAGTGCAATCAAATTTTGAATTGGAAAATTTGGAAGTCAAGGACACTCATGTTGAGTAACTTCAATTTGTTTCTATTAAATAGGAAGCAAGGTCATCTGTGGAGAGAGAAGGTTGAGAATGAAATTGTTTCTAAGCAACATTAAATGTTTTCTCTATTTCTGCCCTTTGTATGAATGGAAAATGATTTATTTCGATTATAATAGGAGTATTTGCTGAATCTTTAACATCTGCTAGGTATTATGCTAAGAGCTTGTTTAAAACTTAAAACACCCATAAGACACAAGTGGTATTAGAAATATGATCCACATATTAGAGTAGGTACTACACATGACAAAGAAAAGATAATGTTGCTCGAATTTATCCAGCTGATAAAAGTGGAACCAAGTTTGAGTACCAGTCTACCCACCTAACTTGAAGTCCTTAACAATCATACTTTCTGAGGTTTTATTTTCAAATTTTATTAAGTGAAATATGTTGGTTCAACAATATATGTGGATTAAGGGGCTGGGTTGTGACTCAGTGGTAGAGAGCACTTGCCTCTCACATGTGAGGCCATGGGTTCCATCCTCAACACCACATAAAAATAAGTAAACAAAATAAAAGTATAAAAAAAGAATATTGTGTGGATTAATAGAATAGAAAAGCTTAAAAAATTGTCCATGTATACAATAGAATATTACTTTAATAACATTTTAAATTGAGAAAAGCTATCTTGTTAGAGATGTATTGGGGCAAATAACTTCATTTAAAATTTTTAATTTGGGCTCAGTTTTTTAAAAAATATATCATAGAAATCAGAATAGCAGTTATTCATGGCAGAGTAGAAAGAGGACTTTCTGGAGTAATAAGAATGTTCTATAATTCAATTGGGAAATTTTTGACGAAGATCTATTTTTTAAAGAAAGTTGTTGAATTGTACATATAAAATCATATGCTCTGTAAATTTTTATCTCTTTAAAAGGGGAAAATATATATATGGAAATATATATATGTGTGTGTGTGTGTGGAGAGAGAGAGAGAGAGAGAGAGAGAGAGAGAACTATATATAGAAAGAGAGAGCTCCAAGGCATTATCAAATGAAAAAAGCAAACTAGAGAATGAAACATACAATATGGTACATTGTTTAAAATGTAAAGTAGAAAAGAATTACCACTAAATAAAACTACTTTTGTGAATCCACACTCAGATGTAAATTAATCATGATTTTTGGATCCAACTGCCCCACACCACCAAAAGATTGTTCCTCTAACATCACTGTCAAAGTTATATTATCTTAGGGTTTCTTTCTGGGATACATAGAATTTTACATTGTGAGATCATTAGTATAAATGATGACTACTGTAGTCACTGATATGACATTCCTCAATTTCTGGAAGTCTAACTAAAAAAGAAAAACAAGAAGAAGAATGAAAGGAAGAGATGAAAATGACCCACTTGTATTTACTCTACCATTGAGAGACATCTTCAGTCCTTTTTTTATTTTGAAACAGGGTCTTGCTAAATTGCCAAGGCTGGCCTCAAACTTAAAGTCCTCTTTCCTCAGCCTCCCTAGAAGATGGGATTACAAGCTTGCACCACTATTCCCAACAAAAGTAGCATGTTTTAAGAGGCAGTCTAGTGTAATAGAACTGTCATTCAGAGGTAGTGAGATGATTTGAGTTCTTCTGATTTTTCTACTGAATGGATGGATATTTGGGGTCAAGCCATTTAATCTCTCTGGGCCTCAGTTTCCCCAGTTGGTTAAATAAATGCATTGGACTGATTGATGGCTGAGTGTCTTCTAGGCCTAAGATACAATGAACCCTGGCTGTTCACATGAACTTGACATGAAATAGGCCACTCAACTTACAAGGCACATGGAAAGTAAGGTATTTTGCTTTTCTTGTTTTTGAAACAGGTGACAACCAAAGCCAAGCAACTGAAAGATTCAGTTACCTGCTCTCCAGGTGAGTTATAGAACCCACCTTATCTCACTAATATATAGTGGTTTCTTCAAAATAAATCATTTCTTATACTTCTTCAAATACAAGGGTATGATAAGTTTTGCCCAATGAACTCTTGTCGGTCTTAACTCTGAAAAAATTGCGGGCACCAACAAGCCAATTCTGCCCTGTATATATAGTTGATGCTAAGAAGATATATTTAATAAGTTTAAAGAATTATACAAATCTTGTTCTTCTCTAGTATCTGTGGGACAGGGAACACAGTAGAGCACCTATCTGCCCATTACACAAATTCACCATTCAACATTTCCCCACACTGTCCACCACAACACACATCAGCATTACCCTTAGGAATGGATAAGCAGCTTTCCTGAGAATTTGTGTTTTTCAAAATTCTGTGTCCTCCAAGATTAACTGGAATTTTATTAGAATCTCTATACTTTGCTTGGAACCAGGAAGAAGGTCCCTTCTAAATCTTCCCATCTACCTCAAATATAGGTTCTAGAAAGAGTAATGCAGACAAGCCAGGTATTAGCAAACCCTAAGATCTCCAGATCACCCCCAAAAGGATTCCACTTGGTGCTTTCCTGGAAAAGGACAAATGTCCTTTTCCAGGTTCCTTTTCTACCAGTGAAGTTATTGGTTTGGACCATGAGGCAGAGCTAGGCTCTAGATGTTGTGTGAGAACAGTCTGCCTGCAAGACGGTCTCCAACAATGTGTTCTTGAAAAGCACTGCAGCTTACAGTAAGCAGCAGACACAGATCTTTCTAGATCATTGCTGGAGGGGCAAGTATAATGAAGACAACAAGAAGTATGTAGTTGAACATTTAAGGAAGCTCTGAGGTGATACCTGCGATTGGGAGAAGAGTATGTTCGCCCTTTAGTGTCAGTGGCACCAGAGGCAGCTTCATGCAGTGACTAGAACCTATGTGTGTGACTCACAGAGAGGGAAAAAAGTAAAACCTATGTGATATTTGGCCATATCCAAATATCCTACAGCTCTCTAAAAGTAGGTCTCAATCACAAGTATATTTACTGAACTCTGTATTTTATTTTCTAAGAGCCTTTAAAGATCCAAAGAATTAAATCTGGGTGCAGTGGCCTGCACCTGTAATCTCAGTGTCTCAGGAGACTGAGGCAGAAGGATCACAAATTCAAAGCCAACCTCAGCAATTTAGTGAGAACCTGTCTCTAAATTAAAATGTTAAAAAGGGGCTGAGGATGTGGTTTAGTAGTTAAGTGCCCTGTAGGTTCAATTCCCAGTACAAAAAAAAAAAAAAAAAATCCAAAGAATTTTGAAATTAAAATATTTCTTTTTATTTTTGTTCACTATTTTAAATATTTCCCCATAAAACTGTGCTTTCTGAAATATTAGAAAATCTGAACTTGTTTCCAAAGATTTTGTGAATGCCTTTCAAAGACTTTGATGTAGAAAAGTTCAGAGAAATAAAGCTGGCTGATTAGACCACAAGGTAGAAATAACCATCTACTATAGGTCAAAAACACAATCCATTCAAGTATTTGGACTTTTCTTATTAGAGTTGCTATAGTGAACATAGAAAAAAATGCCCATTAGTAGAAACTCAAAAAAATAAAAATAAACGAAAGGAAGAAAATAAAAATCACATGTAACCTATCCATTGGTGTTATTTCTTCAGAATTTTATGTCATATTTTATGAGAATGTGACCATAACACAATGGCTTTGTATTTTTTTCACTCCATATGCCATATTTCTATATCATCATTTTAATGACTACATAGTAGTCCATAATATAATTGCATCATAGTTTATTTAACAAGTTCTTATTATTGGACACTTTGGCTCTTTACTCTCTTGTGAAGAGAAGGGGTGAGGGTCTCACTATGTTGATCAGGCTCAAACTCTTGATCTCAAGCAGTTGTCTTGCCTCAACCTTCCAAGTATCTGGGATTGCAGGTTCATGCCACTATGCCTGGCTTACCTTTTTATTATTTAAAAAAAAATTTATGAAGTAATTATCTCCAGTTTACATAGGCAAAATGATCCTTTGGAGTATAGGAAGACTAAATTAAGATTTTTACCAATATTGGGGTGGGGGGAGCAGATACTAGGGATAGACCCCAGGGTACTATACCACTGAGCTACATACCCATTTATTTTTTGTTTTTTATTTTGAGACAGGGTCTTGCTAAATTTCTGAGACTGGCCTTGAACTTGCAGTCCTGCCTCAGCCTCCCAACTGCTGGGATTACACGCATGTGCCACCAAACCTGGCTTCTACCTATTTTTATTTTTATATTAAAACAGTGAGAAGGGAATTGTGTGTGTGTGTGTGTGTGTGTGTGTGTATATATATGTATATGTATATATATATATATATATATATATATAAACAGCACTATTTACTGTGTCCATTATAAAATGGTACTGCTACAGAGGACACTGAAATTTCCTAAAGGAAGAGTGGAAATTCCACAGTGCTAACAGGTTGGGGTGGCCTTATCACTCATCCTTTCACTTTCAAATATTACAAGAAAATATCTCATCAAGTGGAGATAGTACTAGAATCTCAGTGATACTTTTTAGTAAGATGGAGAGTAACAATGTGATTAAACAGTCTTCCTAATATTTTAACAAAGTGCTTTAAAAAGATACTGAATTTAAATTTTATATTTTTCATCAAAAAATGTTAATTTGGTGACAGATATTAAAATAGTTGCTTTATTATTAGTTGGTTGGGTTTTTTTGTTTGTTTTGTTTTGTTTTCGTGTGTGTGTGTGTGTGGCCAAAATTATGTGACATATAAAAACTCTCATTTTTACAGATTAAAAAATGTCTTTTGGCATGATGGCACGTGCCTATAATCCCAATCACTCTGGCAGCTGAGGCCTGAAAGATCTCAAGTTCAAGGCCAGCCCTCAGCAATGTAGTGAGCCATAATAATAATAATAATAATAATAAATTAATGAAAATGTTCAAAGTACAATTTTAACCTGTAAATTCTTCAAACAAAGCTCATCTTGGTAAATATAAGTATATAACACTTTCCATTTAGTTTACAAAACAATTGGTTTAAGGAAAATTTCTATGAAAATCCCTATAATTTGGATTGCAAAATGAATATTACAGTCAAGTAAGAAGAGCCAATAGTATGCTACACTGCATACACTATATGATGTATGATGATCATTAAAAATCAGATACCAGGTCTCTGGTTGTGGTTTGGTAGTAGAGTGCTTGCCTGGTGTGTATGAGGCATTGGATTCGATTCTCAGCAACATATAAATAAATAAATAAAGGTCCATTGACAACTAAAACATACAGGTAGTAAGGTTACTTCAAGAAAGAGAGATTCTGAAAAAAAAAAAAATCAGAAATCCTTGAAATGAAGGAAACAATAAACCAAATAAAAAAAACGCAATAGAAAGCATCACCAAAAGACTAGATCACTTGGAAGACAGAACATCAGAAAATGAAGACAAAGTATACAGTCTTGAAAATAAAGTTAACCACATAGTGAAGATGGTATGAAACCATGAACAGAACATCCAAGAATTGTGGGACAGCATCAAAAGATCAAATCTAAGATTTACTGGGATACAGGAAGGCACAGAGATTCAAATTCAAAGGAATGCACAATCTCTTCAATGAAATAATATCAGAAAATTTCCCAAACATGAAGAATGAATTGGAAAATCAAATACAAGGCACTTACAGGACACCAAACGTACAAAATTACAACAGATCCACATTATAATGAAAATGCCTAGCACACAGAAAAATGATAGAATCTTAAAGGCCATAGAAGAATGAGATCACATATAGGGGGAGATCAATTTATATCTCAGCAGATTTTTCAACCCAGACCCTCAAAGCCAGGAGATCCTGGAAGAACACATACCAGGCTCTGAAAGAAAATGGATGCCAACCAAGAATCACATCCAGCAAAATTAAGCTTCAGATTTGATGGCAAAATAAAAATCTTTCATGATAAACAAAAGTTAAAAGAATTGACAGTGAGAAAGCCTGAGAGAGCATCCTTAGCAAAATATTTTAGGAGGAGGAAATGAAAAACAGTGAAAATCAGCAAAGGGAGGAACTACACTAAAGGAAAAGCCAATCAAAGTAGAAACCAAGTCAAGTTAAAAGACAAAAATAAACCAAAATTTCTGGGAATACGATTCATATTTCAATAATAACCCTGAATGTAAATGGCCTAACCTCATCAATTAAAAGACATAGACTGACAGATTGGATTTTTTAAGAGACCCAACAATATGCTGCCTTCAAGAGATTCATCTCACAGGAAAAGACATACACAGACTGAAGGTGAAAGGGTGGGAAAAATATACCACTCACATGGACCATGTAAACAAGCATCAGATAAAGTGGACTTCAAACCAAAACTAGTGAAAATGGATAAAGAAGGACATTTCATACTGCTTAAGGGATTCATACATCAATAAGACATAACAATCATAAATATCTATGCCCAAAACAATGGGGCATCTACGTATGTCAAACAAACCCTTCTCAAACACAAGAACCAAATAGACCACAGCACAGTAATATTGGGTGACTTTAATACACCTCTCTCACCACTGGATACATCTTCCAAACAAAAACTAAACAAAAAACCTATAGAACCCAATAATACAATCAATAATTTGGACTTAACAGACATATATAGAATATTCCATCAACAAGCAAATACACCTTCTTCTCAGCAGCACATGGATCCTTCTTCAAAATATACCATATGTTATACCACAAAGCAAGTCTTAGCAAATACAAAAAAATAACGATACTACCTTGCATTTTATCTGACCATGATGGAATGAAATTATAAATCAATGATAATAAAAGTAGAAGCTACTCCAACACCTGGAGTCTAAAGTATACACTATTCAATGATGCATGAATAACAGAAGACATTTGGAGGAGATAAAAAAAAATTATTTAGGGAGGAGATTAAAAAATTCTTAGAGGTAAATGAGAACTCCAATAAAACTTATCAAAATCTATGGGACACTATAAAGGCAGTACTAAGAGGAAAATTCATTGCCTTAAGCTCATTCATTAAAAGAATAAAAAGTCAACAAAAACAACCTGACATTACATCTCAAAGCCCTAGAAAAAGAACAAACCAACACCAAAAGTAGTCAGGAAATAATTAAAATCAGGACAGAAATCAATGAAATTGTAACGAAACAATTCAAAAAATTGACAAAACAAAAAGCTGGTTCTTTGAATAAATAAATAAAATTGACAAACCCTTAGCCACCCTAATGAAAAGAAGGAGGGAGAAAATTCAAATTACTAAAATTTGTGATGAAAAAGGAATATCAAGACAGACACTATTGAAGTACAGAGGACAATTAGAAACTGTTTTGAAAATTTATACTTTAGTAAAATAGAAAACCTCAAAGACCGACAAATTTCTAGAGGCATATGATAAACCCAAACTGAATCAAGAGAACATACACAATTTAAACAGATCGATTTCAAGCAAGGAAGTGTAAACACCATCAAAAACCTACTAACCAAGAAAAGCCTGGGACCAGACGGATTCACAGCTGAGTGGTACAAGACCTACAAAGAAGACTTAATACAAATACTCCTCAAATTATTCCATGAATAGAAAAGGAGGTAACCTGTCCAAACTCATTCTACAAAGCTAGTATCATCCTGTTACCAAAACCAGGCAGAGACACATCAAGGAAACAAAATTTCAGACCAATATCCCTGATGAACATTGATGCACAAATTCTCAATAAAACTCTGGCAAATCACATACAAAAACATATTTAAAAAATAGTGCATCATGAGCAAGTGGGGTTCATTCCAGGGATGCAGGGTTGGTTCAACATATAGAAATCAATGAATATAATTCATCACATCAATAGACTTAGAGATAAGAATCATACAATTATATCAATTGATGCAGAGAAAGCATTTGACAAAATACAGCACCCTTTCATGTTCAAAACACTAGAAAAACTAGGGGTAGTAGGGACATACCTCAACATTGTAAAAGCTATCTATGCTAAACCTAAGGTCAACATCATTCTAAATGGAGAAAAATTGGAAGCATTCCCACTAAAAACTGGAACAAGACAGCGATGACCTCTTTCAACACTTATATTCAACATAGTCCTTGAAACTCTAGCCAGAGCAATTCAACAGAAGAAAGAAATTAAAGGGATACAAGTAGGAAAAGAAGAACTCAAACTATCATTATTTGCTGACGAAATGATTCTATACTTAGAGGATCCAAAAAACTCCACCATAAAACTTGTAGAATTAATAAATGAATTCAGCAAAGTAGCAGGATATAAAATCAATACCTATAAATCAAATGCATTTCTATACATCAGTGATGAATCCTCTGAAAGAGAAGTTAGGAAAACTACCCCATCCACAATAACCTCAAAAAAAAAAAAAGTTGATTTAATAAAAGAGGTGAAAGACCTCTACAAGGAAAACTACAGAACACTAAAGAAAGAAATTGAAGAAGACCTTATAAAATGAAAAGATCTCCCAGGCTCTTGGATAGGCAAAATTAATATTGTCAAAATGGCCATATTACCCAAAGCGCTATACAGATTCAATGCTATTCCAATTAAAATCCAATCGTTGGGCTAGGGTTGTGCCTAGCATGTGTGGGGCCCTGGGTTCGATCCTCAGCACCACATAAAAATAAATAAAATAAAGGTATCGTGTCCAATTACAACTAAAAAATAAATATTAAAAAAATCATAGTTCCTTATAGAAATAGAAAAAGCAATCATGAAATTCATTTGGAAAAATGAGAGACCCAGAATAGCTGAAGCAATCCTTAGCAAGAAATGTGAAACAGGAGGCATCACAATACCAGACCTTAAACTATACTACAAAGCTATAGTAACAATATTGGCATGGTATTGGCACCAAAATAGACATGTAGATCAATGGTACAGAATAGAAGACACAGAGGCAAACCCACATAAATACAGTTATCTCATATTAGACAAAGGCACCAAAAACATACATTGGAGGAAAATAGCCTCTTCAACAAATGATGCTGGGAAAACTAGAAATCCATATGCAGCAAAATGAAATTAAGCCCCTATCTCTCACCATGCACAAAACTCAAAGTGGATCAAGGACCTAAGAATTAGATCAGAGACCCTGCTCCTAATAGAAGAAAAAGTAGGCTCAGATCTTCACCACATCATATTAGGCCCCGACTTCCTTAACAAGACTCCTAAAGCACAAGAAATAAAATCAGGAATTAATAAATGGGCTAGATTCAAACTAAAAAGCTGCTTCTTGGCAAAAGAAACAATCAAAGAGGTGAAGAGGGAGCCTACATTTGGGGAGCAAATTTTTGCCACACACACATCAGATAGAGCACTAATCTCCAAGATATATAAAGAACTCAAACAAACAACCCAATCAATAATTTGGGCTAAGGAACTGAACAGACACCTCTTGGAAGAAGATATACATTCAATCAACAAATATAAGAAAAAATGTTCAACATCTCTAGCAATTAGAGAAATGCAAATCAAAACTACTCTAAGATTTCATCTCACACCAGTCAGAATGGCAGTTATCAAAAATACAGACAACAATAAGTGTTGCCGAGGATGTGGGGGAAAAGGCATGCTTATACATTGCTGATGGGATTGCAAATTTGTTCAACCACTCTGGAAAGCAGTATGGAGATTCCTTAGAAAATTTAGAATGGAACCACCATTTGACCCAGCTATCCCATTTCTCAGTCTCTACCCATAGGACTTAAAATCAGCATACTGTAGTAACACAGCCACATCTATGTTTATAGCAGCTCAGCTCACAATAGCTAAATTGTGGAACCAACCTAGGTGCTCTTTAATAGGTGAATGGTTAAAGAAACTGTGGTATAAATACACAAGGAAATATTACTGAACATTAAAAGAAAATAAAGGTTGGCTCCTCCTTCTCCAAGATGGCGTCCTTGCTGTAGTCTGAGCCGGTTCTCTATCTAGTCCAAGGAGAAAAGAAGGTTTGGGCCCGCTTTGGCAGCTCTGCTTCTGCCGCTATTGTAGCGAGCTGCAGTCGCTGGAATGTGTGTGTCACGAGGTAGACTCCCATTATTGTCCCAGTTGCTTAGAAAATATGCCATCAGCTGAAGCCAAACTAAAAAAAAAAAAATAGATGTGCCAACTGCTTTGACTGTCCTGGCTGCATGCACACACTATTTACCCGGGCAACAAGCATCTCCACACAGCTCCCAGATGACCCAGCCAAAAACCACCAAAACCACCATGAAGAAAGCCTATTACTTGGCCTATGGATTTTGTCACTGGACATCTAGAGATGTGGGCATGGCAGACAAATCTGTAGCTAGTGGTGGTTGGCAGGAACCAGAAAATCTTCACACACAATGGATGAACAAATTGATTGAATATTACCAGCAGCTTATTCAGAAAGAGAAGGTTGAGTGAGATCGCAAGAAATTGGCACGACGTAGAAACTATATGCCTCTGGCTTTTTCGGACAAATATAGTCTTGGAACCAGGCTTCAGCTACCACAAGCTGGTGTATCCATCAGTATCCTTGCTGGGCTTTCCCTTAAAGAAGGAGAGGACCAGAAAGTGATAAAGATTGAGCCAACTCAGGCCGTGGATGAAGTGAAACCTCTACCTGAAGACTATTACACAAGACCAGTAAATTTAAAAGAGGTGACTACCCTTCAGCAGTGCCTCTTACAGCCTGACTTCCAACCAATTTGTGCTTCACAAGTCTATCCTTATCACAAACATCTTCTGATCAAATGATCCCTGCACTGCCAAAAAATGTGAACATAATTTGAGCAAGCCAGAATTTAATACAACATCTATCAAATTTAAAATCCAACTGGTTGCTGTCAATTATATTCCAGAAGTGAGAATCATGTCAATTCCCAATCTTCGCTACATGGAAGAGAGCCAGGTCCTTCTGCCCTTTACAAATCCTGTGGAAAACCTTACCCATGCGACTCTGTTTGAGTGTGAGAAGGGGGATCCTGATGATATCAATAGCACTGCTAAGGTGGTGGCGCCTCCCAAAGAGCTCATTTTAGCTGGCAAGGATGCAGCAGCAGAATATGATGAGTTGGCAGAACCCCAGGATTTTCAGGATGATCCTGACATTATAGCCTTCAGAAAGGCCAACAAAGTGGGCATTTTCATCAAAGTTACCCCCCAACGTGAGGAGGGTGAAGTGACCATGCCCTTCAAGATGAAGCATGATTTTAAAAACCTGGCAGCTCCAATCTGCCCCATTGAAGAAACTGACCAAAGCACAGAAGTCATCTGGCTCACCCAGCATGTGGAACTCAGCTTGGGCCTGCTTCTTCCTTAAAAGGTTACTTTGGTGGGCAGATTCCACCTGAGACAATGTCAACACAGACCTGTGTTAAAACATGTAAGCTCCTGCTTCATTAGGCTTTGTTTATCATGTTGTACCCATGTACTACTCGGTCCTCTTCCTAAGGGTAGGAGCACAAGCCAGGCATCAGGAACACAGGGTAACTGCTGTTCCTCTTGCTGTCACCTCTATTAACACCAGTCAATCTGTGTTTCCCTCACTGAGCCCTGCACATTGAATAACACAACATAGCTCCATCCCAGTAAAGGGGATGGCTGTTCCTCAAAGTGGTGTTAGATTTACCACCTGAGAAACTGACTATACTATCTCTTGATCTGATCTCACAAAGGATCACAATCTGACAGTTGAAACTTAACAGTGATAACCCAAAGGTGGACCTGCTATTAATGATCCAGCATTGGTCTCAATGTACCAGCTGCTTTCTGCATTCCAGTATATATCATCTAAAACATACCCCTTTATTTGCCAACATGGCTCTCATTTTGTCATAGATTTATGTTTAGCAAAAAAAATAGAATTGACATATTATCTTTAGTTTTGTGATGTTTGGAAAAACCTGTGAAATAAGGCATTCTCATTTACCCTCTTTCTAGATGAATATGGGACACTAATTTATCAGTTGCTTTTAATTTTTTCCCAGAACAATATGAAGCTTTTTCTTTTAAGAATGTGAAAGAAGCAAGGAATTACATGTCATATCAAGAAGGTAGCGAATTCCATTTGTTTTAAGTTTTGCCCCAATACCTAGGAATGAATGCTGCCACAGGACGCAGTCTTTGTTCTTACCCCTCATCCTCTCTTTTCTGCTCTGCCTTTTTAATTCAATAAATTTTTCTGAGTAAAAAAAAAAAAAGAGAGAGAGAATAAAATTATGGCATTTGCAGGTAAATGGATGGAGTTGGAGAATATCATGCTAAGCGGAGTAAGCTAATCCCAAAAGAACCAAAGGCCAAATGTTCTCTCTGATAAGTGGATGCTGATCCATAATGGGAGGCAGGGGGCATAGGAAAAATGAAAGAACTTTCATTGGGCAAAGTGGAGGGAGCAGTGGGGAGGGTGCATAGAGGTAGGAAAGATGGTGGAATGAGATGGACATCATTACCCTACGTACATGTATGACTGCACATATGATGCGATGCTACATTGGGTACAACCAGAGAAATAAAGTTGTGCTGCAATTGTGTACAATGAATCAAAATTCTTTCTACTGTCACATATACCTAATTAAAATAAATTAATTAATTAAAAAAATCAGACACCAAAATAAACAGAATTTGGAACTAACCTGCTAACTTAGTATTTTACCCAATATTAAACAACTTTTCAGTTTCTTTGTTTTTAATATTAATAATATTTTCATAGTGATGTTTTGTTTCACTTAGTGTTTTTAGGGCTGGGTATGGTGGCCCATACCTCAACTCAGGAGGATTGCAAGTTCAAGGCCAGCCTCAGCAATTTAGCAAGACCCTAAGCATTTTAGTAAGACCCTGTCTCAAGTTAAAAAATAAAAATAATAATAAAATATATAATAAAAATAAAAATAGCTAGGTGAAGTAGCACTGTCTTCAATCCCCAGTACCAAAAAAAAACAAACACCAACAAAAAAAAAAGTGGGGATGTTGCTTAGTGGTAAAAGGCCACTGGGTTCAATTCCTAGTAACCCCATACACACAGATTTTTTTTAATGTTTAAATTTTATTTATTTATTTATTTAGGTATTGGTGATTGATTACCATTGTGCTACATCCCCAGCCTTTTTTTACTTTTTATTTTGAGACAGGTTCTGGCAAAGTTGCTGAGGTCATGGTCTCCAACTTTTCCTCAGCCTCCGAGTCACAGGAATTACAGGTGTGTACCACCACACCCAGCCTCAAATAAAACTTCTTGACAAATAATAAAAGTTACTTCAAATAGAATTTTTTTAAAAAATTTTTAAAATTTTAGATAACTGTTGTTTCTCATTTTTATCTTTAAATTTATTTTATTTTGTGGGTGTGCTTCATTATGAACATTTATAATATATTAATATAATTTATGAATAAGTAAATATTATATGTTAGAATTATATATTCAAAAGTGTTCTTCTGATAGAACACGTGATCAAAAAGTATGAAGCTCATGCTTGGGAAATGCTGTTTGTTTGTAGCATTCAACACCAGACAAGGACCAACCAGATATCTATCTGTAAAGCGTTATTTCAGTCAATCATGACAGATCCACTCATAGCCACTAAAAATGATGTGTACTGCCACAGACACAAAGAGGGGGAGGCAAAGACAGATGCACAGTGTGTGCTTTACTGATTTCTTTCTAGACATTTGTACACTCAACACACATACACTCTATCTCACACCCCAATCCTTTATTGCCTTGGAAGAAGGAGCCTGGGAACCCAGAGAGCTTACACTATTTGAATATTTTTATTACATGCAGAATTTCCTTTTATTTTAAAAAAGCTGACCCCCCCCCCAAAAAAAGAAAGAAACCATCACTTCAAAATGTGAGATAAGTAAAATACTGCCACTTAATAGCTAGATATTCTGTACATACATAATTATTTCCTTAGGAGAACCTCCTCTAAATAAAATAGTCATTATGTAAACATATTTCAAGGTTTACCTACATTTGACAAACTGTCCTCCAGAAAGATTTATCCTTATTGTCTGATATTCTAACCACTAGCCAGTTAGAGCTATTTGAAATTAAAGTTTAAATTAATTTGAATTAAATAAATTTTATTTATTTATTTGTTTGTTTATTTCAGTGGTGGGGATTAGATCCAGGGGCTCTCACATGTTCTGCAAGAACACTACCACCAAGCCACATCCTCAGTCCCCAGAATTAAGTAAAATCACAAACACTTCCTGGACTAGCTTATTAAGTATTTAATAGCAACACAGAATGTTTTACTAAAAGCCCAGGGATAAGACCAGTTTCTGCTCTCACTACCAGCACATGAATGCACCTGTTTTTCTGCATCTTTACCAGTACTGAACATTGTCATACTTTCTTGTCTTTGTCAATTTAATAATTGAAAGATGAAGTTTGTTGCTTCAATTTGCATACCCCAAACATTTATAAGCTATTTGCATTTCTTCCTTTGTTAACTTTTTAGTAAAAATTTTCTATGTTTAAGAATTCCTCTAATAGCTACAGAATAATTTACTCATGTGCATGCCAGAGACAGCATAGTATAAATCTTGCCTGATTTGTTTTAGTTATGCTAACAGATATAATGAAAATGCTGGAGTATAAAGAATGTCCTTCCTTACCTAATATCACATTGTCCCTTTGCAGAGAGATCCTTGTGTTCTTTGATCATATTTATATATCTAGTATCCCTCAGAGGAAAGAAATCAGACAAAAGTGGGTCCAAATCCCACCTCCTCTGCTTTCTGAGATTTTCCTGTAAAATTAAAATAACAATACCTATCTTTCTAGATTAGTATGAAAAATATAAGGTATGCAGAATGTCTAGCCCACTGCCCCATGTGTGGCAGACAGCTCCTGTTTTCATTGTTGCCTGGGTTTACCTTGCCTAGTCATCTGTGTGCTGTGGCCTTCTTTCCTAGGGATGGTCAGACTCTCTGAACTTAGATCCACAGTTCACAATTCTAGGCCCATCAAGACGGCCACCACCTTGCCAGATGACATCATCACCCAGCGAGAAGATGCAGGAAGGGCAGTGGAGGAGGAAGAGCAGGAAGCAGACACTGAAATCCGGCCTCGGAGGAGGAAAGCAGCCAGGCTGCTCGAGGCAGTAACAAAGGTTGAGCCAGAGAAGTGTAGAGGAAAGAGGCAGAAGGACTTTGACATATCAGAACAAAATGAATCCAGTGATGAGGAGAGCCAGAAAAAAGAGAGAACTCATGCTACAGAGGAGCCATGGACTCAGAATCAGCAGAAGCTTCTGGAAATGGCATTACAGCAGTATCCAAAAGGGGCCTCTGACCGTTGGGACAAAATAGCCAAATGTGTCCCAGCTAAGAGCAAGGTAAGTGAATGGGGAGAAAGGTGACTGTATGCTGGTATAGAGTCCCACCAACGTGGCTACAGTCCCTGTACCTACTTCATTTGTCACACACAAATCTGTCATCAGCTGTCCGTCTGCTCTCATATTTGCCAGTTATCTTCCAGCATATTTTTTCCTTAACATATGAATCTGTGTGATCATTTGATTGGTGGGTGTAAGTGAGGTCAAGAAGCTAAAAATTTAGTTATTATACAGACTAGCTGATTTTTCCCAGAGAAGATTCCATTTTTGGAACATTCACTTCACCTCTACAATATGCCAGGCTCCTTGAGAGTTTGCTCTACTCAGTCAGGCAGTTGAAAGAAGCATGAACTGGCGCGAGCATCATCCTCACCACAGAAGCAGCAGCCAGCCAGCAGGCCATGGTTGGAAGTGGGATGGGTCATAAAATGACAAGGCCCTCTTTGCTCTGTAAAAGGCTTAAAACCAAAGGGACCCGTGGGGTAGAACTACCTTGCTATTATCAAGATAACCATCAGTTCTGTGATGTGAATTTGGACCTGGTTGTAGCACCTGGCCACCCCCAGGCTCTAAGGCAGGACTCTTTTGGGTGGGGTCAGTGTAGGACTGACATTTAGGTCTTGACCTGCCCTCTGTAACCTGGGCTGTTTATAATTGACTTCTTTCCTGTTTACAGCTCTTAGTATCTGCTAAAGTGCACCTGCAGGTCATTCTCAAATAGAATCTCAGAAGAGAAGAAGGGTTGTCTCCTACAGAGAGCCAGCCCCTGCCCCAGGCTCGGTGCTCTCCCTGCTTGGGATCTGACAGTTTGGAGCTATAGAGCTTCAGGGTGTGATCTTTTCAACATGCCCTTTCCCGCCACACTCGTCTCCTGGAGTTCTCACAGTCTGAGGCATCAGGAATGCCAGAAATCAAAAGAACCAATCTCTAGTGCCTTCTGTGCCTATCAGTTAGTAGCCTCTGGGCATACTGATGCTCATTTACATTCTTATTTTTTTTTTAATTGGAAAAAATCTAGCTTGTGGCCATGCATGTCCCTGAGTGCACAGGTCTAGTTATCTATCACCTACTTTAAGATGATGAAGTTGAGAGTTCCTGGGGAGAAAAATAAACCATTAGCAGTTGATCTATTTGGGAAGCACAGATTCTCCTACTCTCTCCAACTGGTTTGCCAGAAGTAATTATTTCCCCTGAGTTTCATTCGCGTCAGTCAGGACACCAGCATTTATATGTGTAATGAATTGGCAATGGCTGGAAATAAAGGAGCTGGAACTGTGGATTCCTTGGGACAGAACACTCAGAAACCCATTGCCTAGGGGTTTGGAAGTGTCCTGTTTTCAGCCAGGAAAGGGCAGGGTTCCCATAAGCCTTGACTTGAGGAGCGGGTCCCGGAGCAGCTGCGCCCAGCCTGGCTGTGGAGGCTCCTGCCAGCCCTCTCATAGGGATGTAGGGCGCCTGGGCGGAGCCTTGCCACCTCTCAGCTCAGCACTTGGGCTAATGTGTTCAGACTTAGGTTGGTTCCATACACTGGGCAGCTAGGAACACATGGCTGCTGAGGAAACACTGATATTTTTAAAGACCATAGGTGAGTGGTCTTTGCAGATGCAGGAAGGGCACTTCCTGGAAGATGCCTGTGCACTACGGCCATGTTGCAGGCCTCAGAAAGGAATGTCCACAACACCTCATAAAGTCATCTGCTCTAGACAGAATTACTTACCCAGTCCCTGGCTCAACAAAGGCTAGTGTTGTTTGAACAGAAACAGAATGAATTCTGGAAAGTACCTGGAGATCAATGTGAGAATTCTGAAGCCCCTGCCCACCATCACCCCCTCCCTGCTTTAATCCCACCGAAGGTACAACACCTCCAGGCAGCTGAGCCAAGGCAGCAGGATAGAGCATTCCACATACTCCAGAGCTCCCTGCAGGCCAGTGTCCTGGGGACGGGCTGATGTGGCCCACCCAGGAAGGTTTCAGAGGCCCCCAGGGAGAGGTAGACACAAATGAGAGTAATATTGTGGCTGCTGGGTCTCTAGTTTCTTGGTTTCTCTGAAGTGGCAGGTGATATCAGTGGAATGTAACATAATAGCTGTCCTTAGCAAGTCGAACCTGGTAAAGAGAATACTCCTCACAAACAGCTGCCCTGGGCCCTCACCCCTTGGTTAGCACTTTCACCTTGGGCACGCTTGCTTCCACCAGTTCCTCCTTCACCTGTCCAATGCGGCTAACCAGGTCTGCCTTGTGCCAAGCTGGGCCTGCCCAGGAAATCCAGAAGGGGCCGGGACAAGGCCATGGACACAAGGCCACCTAACTAGCACTGGGCATAGGCCAATGCCCAGGCCGCACCCTGCTGGCGCAGCTGCACACACAGGAACAGGTTGTAACTGTTCCACCTCTTCTTTTCCTTCCTACAGGAAGACTGCATCGCTAGGTACAAGCTGCTGGTTGAACTGGTCCAAAAGAAAAAACAAGCTAAAAGCTGAATGTTCTGGAAGATGATATTCACGTTCATTTTCCAAAATGAGTATTTCAAAAATCTTATGCAGAAATTTGCATTTTGTACCTCAGTATTTCTATACGTCACGTGCCTTAGTAAAAAATAAATAAATAAATAAATAATAGATGTTGTGCTGCATTGTTTAAACAAATCCTGTGTTAAGGGGAGAAAAGAATTTGGGTATTTAACAGATTATTTCTCCTCCCTGCAAAGTTTACTTTTGGGGGAATGTTTCAAAAACTATGTTTTAGCAACCAGGCATACATGTTGTTAAAGGAACATAAACATGAACTAATGTGTAAGAATTCAAATTTAATGTGTTTCTCTAAAAGGCATAACATTTAAGCTAGGCGCATGACTATAATCCCAGCAGTTTAGGAGCTGAGGCAGGAGGAGCGCAAGTTTAAGGCCAGCCTCAGCAACTTAGTAAGACCCTAAGCAACTTAGTGAGACCCTGTCTCAAAATGAAAAATAAGGGCTAGGGAGGTGGCTCAAGGGTAAAGTGCCCCTGGGTTTGATCTCCAGTACCAAAAAAAAAAAGTGTGTGTGTGTATGTGTGTGTGTGTGTGTGTATAAAATGCATAACAATTAACGTCTTCATTGGGGTTGAGTAGCAGGATGAAGTTGCTTAGAGATAAACCATCTGGCTAGCTAAGAATAACAGGAGGTTCTCTTAATTAGTTATGTGTATCTAGGAGGTAAAAAGTATCTAAATGAGCAAAGGACATTGGACATAGGGTGGTAAAGTCAGAAGTGTGGGCTGCTTAGTAGAAATGTGGCCCCAACTAATAGAATTGCCAAGGAACATGCAGAAAAGTATTAGGAACTGATGGAACTGTGTCCTGTTTTTTCAAGACCTGAGTTAAAGTCACCGTTTTGTACCGTCAGCCTCAGTGGAGGCTGGTCTCATTGTTCACTTTTGAGCTGGCACTGTCTTCTGAGTCTCCCTTTTGAAATCTGTCACCATCTGCTCAGTGCTGGACAGAGTGTGGTCACTGCAGCCTGAGCTTGGAAAACACAAAGATGACCAGGGCACATTCCAGAGAAATGACTTGATAAGATGCCTATAAAGGTGTCACTCTTCCCTAAGGATTAAAATGAGGCTACAGCTTTCTGAAGGAAACATTGGGGGACAGAGGTCACCACTGCACTGAGTGAGTGTTCACAAAAGGACATGGAGCCAGGTAAGCCAACCCTGAGCCCCTCCCCAAAAGCAGATGACAAGAGGCCTCTGGTGTCAGCTGACCTGGGCGCCACACAGCTCTGAGTGGAAGTTGTGGGGAACTCACTTCAGAGGCCGAGTTGCCTAGTCCCCAAAAGAGCAGGTGACCAGCTCTGTTTTGCTTTTCACTGGACACCGGAGTTATGGGGAAGCTTCCTTCAGCCTCAGTGTCCTGGGGAAGGGAGGCTGTGTCTACCTGGCCAGGAGGGGAGAGGGACAGGACCTTCGCACTCAGTAGTGCTCACCTGCCCTCTTCCCAGCAACAAACCAGGACCATGAGTCCTGGGGAGGGCTCCAGGTGGTGCATTCACAGGGTCACACACACCCCTCTCCCTTATCTAGGGCAGCTCCAGAGAATAAAACTAGTACACGGGGAGGAACAGAGGAGAGAATGTCCTGGCTGTGTTCCAGGCCTGGGTCCTTCTGGTCCAACCTCAGACCTATCTGCCATGCAGCCTGTGACATCCTGTGACCACCCTGCCATTAGATCACCCTTTTTATTTAAAGCATCTTAAACTGGATTTCTGTTATACACACACACACACACACACTCCACCCTGGAATCCCCAAACTTGTCACCTTTTCTCAACTCCTTGGGAATCTAAGGCATGGTCTCTTCAGAGGCCTGTCTCTGACTTCTGGGTGAGTAGCATTCTCCATGGCTCCCCCTCTTCTGGGGACTGCAGGAGTTGAGGGGTTTGAAGGAGGACCAGTGGGGAGACATGCATGGGTTCCTGACTCTCAGAGGCCAGTGAGAGGACAACACACACAAGGCTATGGTCTAGTGAAGCCACCTCCAAAAGGGACCTAAAACTACACAGCCTGGGGACCAAAGCTTAGGCACCAGCTGTGCTCATTGACAGCCCTGACTGCCCAGCCCAGACAGCATGCTGGGGCCTCCCCACATCTTTCCACCTCTGTCCTCCCTTCAGAAGCATCCAGGTTCCCTGCACTCCCCAGCTGCCTGTGCAAGTGGCCTTTGCCTGCTTTTTTGTTCTGCCTCAGCAAGGACATCAGGCAAGCACTCTGCCACTGATCTACACCCCCTGCGCTTTTTTCTTTTAAGAAGGGAAGAGATGGCGAGCACTGCCATGTGAATGTCTGTCTGTCTTGCCCTGCCTGACTACACAGGAAGGTGGAAGGTCCCAGGTTGGGAGGCGGGGATTCCAGTTTTGCAGCACCCTCCAGGGACCTGCAGCTTCTTTGGAGTATGGTCTTCAGAGTCTATAGGACATTCTTGGTTATATTCTCAACAAGGCCATTACTAAGTCTTTGGGGGTGAATTTGATACTTGCAAACAGCCAAAGATCCTGGAGGACAGTCACTGTGCTGCATGGAACAGCACTTTGGGCAGCGTCCCCAGAATAAGGCACCATCTCTCCAGGCCTGAGCCTCAGAGGCGCCGTGTGTCTTGTTCCCTTGCTGTCCTGCTGTGTGTGGCATGTGTGCAGTCAGACCCCACTGGAGGTTGGGAGGTGGGGGTACTGGCTCCCTAGTGTCTACTGAGCTATGTGATGTCAAGATTGTCATCTTAATTCTTAAACAGAGAATAATGGTAGTTGCTCTGGTTGTTGGGTGATAATTGTGAAATCTTGAACACACTACCCAGCTGGTCAAAAGCAATAGGTATTAGGTTTCTTTCTGACTGTCCAAGCCTCCATTACTATCATCTCTGTGTGATTGTGGACACCGTCAGCAGAGCTGATGGGCCAGCATCAGGTTCCCTCCGTTCTCATTCCTAGCCTCCAGGCCCAGTGCCCATCTTGGGTCCCTATGTGGACTCACCAGCTCTGCAGAATCTTCCTGTGTCTTCAATTGTCATTCTCAGGGAGAGGGCCTAATCATCCACCAGGCGCCCTATTGGTCTCACCCAAAAAGGCCAACGCCTGTGCTGTAATGATTATTCTAAGGCAGCCAGGAGGCCAAGGTGGACCAAGAAGAACCCGAGGCTGCACCTCAGTTCAGACCTCAGCTGGGCGACTGATGACCTGGGGCCTGGACAAGTTAGTTTAGCCTCTCTCTGAAGTTTGTTTTTGGTAAGGAAAATGCAAGTGCTAATGTCTGATGGCCACCTTGAGCCCAGTGAGGAAGGTGTTGGGACCAAGTTGTGCCAGACGGTTGGATTAAGGTTTGGAAAAGGCGTGTGGTTCCTAGGGAGAAGGGGGCTTGGCACCTGAGGAGGTGGGCAAGGCCTGAGCCATGGGATCCATCCCATCCAGAGTCTCCACTCGGACCCAGCCGGGCTGAGAGCAGCAGATGGCAGATGTCTGTTTCTGTTGAGTTGTTTGGACAAAGCACTGGGCAGGCCCTGGGCACTGGCTTCCTCCCTCTATGGATACCGTGCCTGCTGGCCAGGCATCTGCTCCTGCCCAGCTCTGAACAGCCAGGCCAGTGGCTCTGCGAGGGAGCCCTGCCCTGGGATCTCTGCCTTCATCTTCTCGAGTCTTATGCTTTAATGATTTAAATGTACTTTCCCTATTAAGGGCCCAAGTCTTAGCACTACCGTTTCTTTAAAACCCTGAGAGCACCAATTCTTAAAACCCACTCATCTCATCTCATTTGTCCTCATAAGACCCAGCTGGGCCAATAAGCTCTTGGCTGCCCGGCAGGGCTGACAGCCACTCTCTGTGCGGTCAGGCTGAGCTGGGTTTCTCTCCCAGCTGTGTCTTAGAATGCTCTGTCAGGGGACAGGGTGAGGAGTGGGCATCAGGGAAGCAAATTGCTTAGATTTTCAGCAGTTCATCCGATTCTTCTGTGAAATTTGCCTCAGGAACAATGCAGACCTCCTGCGCGCCTCTCTCTCCTTGATGGCTCCACGTGGGCCTGGGGCCTGGTGGCCCTCTGCCCCGCTAGGGCGCTTTCAACTAGAAGCCAGCGGCCAACAGCTTTACTCTTGTACTGGTGTTTGCAAACTCCCGTCGCCATTTGAAAATCAAATCTTAAAACTTTCCACTGGAAAAGTTTATGGATGCCTTATGAAGTGCCTCTTGCTGGCTGGACTTTGCCTTGACATGTGCCACCCCACTCCCAAGACCCCTCCAATATAGAAAGCTGAGGAACTGTAAACAGCAGGCATCTATCCCTGCTCAAGTCGTCAAGGTATTTGCTGTAGTTATCTGTTTTAGCAGACAGGCTTTTTCCTGAAATTAAAATGGTGACATGTAAACAGTGATGTTCTGTATACACAGGGAGTCTATGTGTCCCACACTGCCCAAGACAGCCCCAGTTTAGACCCAGCTAGGGCCATTCGGTTACCTGGCCACCCTGGTAATGGGGTATTGCTAACAGATGACCACTCCCAGACGCCTGCAGATCCTGGAGGGACCCCCCCCCCCCAGAGGAAGAATGGCAGAGAGATTTCAGTGTATTTTGATTTAGGAAGCCCAGGAGGGGCGGTGGTGTGCCAAGCTGACCCCCAGACCCCCACAGGCCCTCACTGCCACCACACCACCCAGGTGGTCTCAGGCCTTTTAAGACCAGGGCTTGCCCCTAGTGGACAAGGTGAGGCAAGGCTTCGGATGAGAACGACGTGACTGCGGTGACTTCACCTGTCGAGGTTGGGAAGATGGCTATTTCATCCTAAATTTTAAGGCCCTGTCATCATCCGAGTTAAGGTCCTAAGCAAAGCCAACTTCATTAGCATGTGTGACTTCCCTTCTGAGTCTGCAGACACAGGTGCTATGTCAGGTCGGGGTCAGCTTGGGTGTTGGCTTCGCAGACCAAACCCAAGGTTGTCAGATGAGTGGCCTCTGAACTGTGTTGGCCCTTCAGGGTGCCCGCAGCCTCCCTGGGCCATTTGCAAGGATTGGGGAGGCTCACCAAAGTCCTCTGCGGGTTGTAACAGTGGTTGGCCGTGTCAGGGGGCTGAGGTCTAGGCAGGAACTGGTCTTTCTAGTCATAGAGGCTGTCAGCAGTGCCTGTCCTCCCTGCCAGATGGCTCTGCCCTTGCGGAAGCCCACCCACTGTCCTGCTGTCGCCCGTCTCCTGTGTGGGTGACCTGTTGGCTGCAACCTTGGACTCTATTCACTTGGGAGCTAAATGAATATGCCAGAAAACCAAGCAGCTGGTTGTTCCTCTGTGGCCAGTAAAGGAAGAATGACTGCCCAGGATAGACAGGGACCACTGGCACCAGAGGACAGACGCATGTCAGTGAAGGGGTGCTGGGCGCTGCCCTGTGGAAAGCCCAGGGGGCTAGCGACGTGAGGAGGGGGCACGCTCTTCCCTCCTGCCCTGCCTGGGACACAGCCAAGAGCTGGCACCTGGGCCAGAGGAACACACCAGCTGCTCAGGCTGAAGCCAAGGAACACAGGCTTCCTGAAAACCCCTCACAGCAGTCAAGTTACCTTCTCCTGTCCTCCTTTGTGTCACATGCAGGAACTGCCCCAGGAACCTAATCCTCAGTCAGTCATAAAGGAAAATGAACAGCCTCCCATATTTCCTCATTACTCAAAAAGAAATACTGTGTAAAACAGAAGATAAATTAATCACTTAAACCAAATCCTCTTGGCTACAGAGTGTTCCAGGAGGAAGATGTCGCCATGGTAAACAGTGGTGTCTGCGTGGACTTGACCTCACCGTTCCCCTGTTGAAGAACTTACTGACAAAATCCCACTGGAAACTTCCCCTTTGGCCACACCTAGACCTGCCCTGTATATTAGAACTGGAATCAGGGATGGATTCTGGGAAGAGCACCTGCCTGGCATGCATGGGGCCCTGGGTACCCACCAGCCCTGCAGGAAACAACCCCTGGAATTTAAAAATCGAGTGTGGACATTTGGGGCAGGAGAGGAAAGAGCCTGGCCTGGGTGGCTGAGTGAGCCAGGGAGCAGTCAGCCCACTGAAACTGACTCACTCCAACCCCAAGCCTGGACGCTCCAAACCCTCCGCCTGCTCTGCCACCCACCTTCTTGCTGCCAAGGAATCCGCTTTGTTTCTGGCCCACCTTCGCAGGAGCCAAGCCCGCGAGAGGGCTGGGCTGCGCCCGTCTGCCCACGTCATGTCCCGGGCACTGCTTGGCTGCTCCCATGGTGCTGGCATTCAGTGACTGGTCCACAGGTACGTTCCCTGCACCAGGAGGGCCAGAACACGAGCCCGTCTCTGACCTCCTATCTTGGACTGCGGGAATGCACAGCGTTAGAGAAACAACCTTGACACCAGGACTCTGGGGACAGAGCCAGAAGAGATGGTGGGGCCCAGCCACAGCCACTGTTCTTAAAGCTGGGGTATGTGGAGGCTTTCCAGAGCCAACTGATGCCCTTTCCTCCTTGCCAGGAGGGCCGGAAGGCTGGTAGTGGGGTAGCCTGGCAGAGCCATTTGAGGGCATCTTGTTATGCCTTACCCCCAGGGGCAGCCCAGGCCTTTGCTGTCTTTTTTCTGGTTTGGGGGATTGGACTTTGATTCCAAAAGTAAAAAAAAAAAAATGTAGGGAAGGGTTATAGAAAAGATTAGTGTTATGGAGATTAAACGCAGGTCATCCATCAAAATGAAGAAACTCTCAGGCATTCAAGAGGTTGCAGAGCAAGTAAGGGTTGCAGGGCAAGAAAGGGCCCTGGTTTATGAGGTCCCTACTCCTGCTTCTCTTCACTTGGACCAAGGCAGGAAAGCTTCAGCCCAGCACAGTTTTCCTCATAGACCCACAATAAAACCCAAGAGCATGCATTTAAGTCTATGTTTATGGTGCCAAAGTTTCATAGTGGGATAAACCACGAAGGTGTCAACATCAGTTTGATTTCCAGTCCCACCGGGGTTTCTCCTGTGTTTGTTTTCTGCAGTGCTGGGGACTGACTGAACAAGGCCTTGGGCGTGCTAGGCAAGCACTCTCTGAGCTATAGCCGCAGCCGTCTCCTGTTTCTTCACTAGTTCCTCTCCAGTCCCTGTGCCATTGGGCCTTAACTGCACTCTGTGTGCTCTGTGGCCATGACAGGGTAGCAATGCTTGAGCACAGTGGTCCAGGTTTGCATAGCCCCCACCCCCGCCCCATTGGAAAGGGCAGGTGGAACCACACCTTGGCTAAAGCTCACAATTAATGCAGAATCAAGGACATCCCAGTTCTACCTGCAGCCACATCCAGGTTTTTGTTTCTCTTTACCACTGGCACCTGGGAGAGGCAGAGTGAGAACAGGATAACCCTAGTTCTGCTACAGGGAGGGTGGAACTGTGCTGGGAGCTAAAGCCACACATTTGGGTTGTACTCAAGATTGATCACATTGATTACAATGTGACTGCATTCTAGGCAATGCTGGATCTCTGAGCTACACCCCCAGCACTCACATTTTTAAAAGTGGTTATGATGCCAGGTGTGGTGCACACCTGGAATTCCAGCTATTCCAGAGGTTGAGGCAGGAGGATCGCCAAGTTTGAGGTGAGCCTGGGCAATTCAGCGAGACCTTGCTGCAAAATAAAAATGGGCTGGGGATGTTGCTCAGCAGCAGAGTGTCCCTGGGTTCAATCCCTACTACCACAAACACAAAAGTAACTGTGAGGACCTAACAGTGTTAAAGTGCCCTGCAGGTGCCTATGCAGTGTCTGCTCTACAGTCACAACTACAACGCCAGACCCCAAACAGCCGGAGAAATTTGAGTGGTTATAAAGGAGACGTCTGAGACCACAGGAAGGGTTGTGTCCCTCACCAAAGGAGGGAATCTGCTCCACAGGGAAGAGCTGCCAAACTCAAGCTGTTTGTGAACAAAGTCAGTCAAACGAAATCCACATTTCACAGGAATCTTACAGAACGGTACAGTTAGTCAAGAGGTGTGCAAAACACATTTCCTTTGTTGCAAATAACAGTTGGATTGAACTTTCAACAACATGAAAAATAATTTAAAAAACAACTTCCTGGGTTGGTGTATGTAGCTCAGTGGCAGATGCTCACACACACATGCAAAGCCCTGGGTTCTATCCCCAGCGCCATAACAATTTTTTAACAGATTTCTAAACGTGTATAAAAGTTCACAGCTATCTGATTCCGAAAGTTTACACAGATAACGTGGAAAATGAAACACTGACAACAAATAAAACAGATGCACAGTATTTGAGATTTCTATTCAAAAGTACGTGACCCACTTACAAAAGCAAAATTCCTTTTGCACCTTTCCCATAAAATTCCCAGGGACTATTCTGCCTGTCCACACAGTTTAGGGATCATTCCTTCCTTCCCTCCCCTGCTTGGTGATACAAAATTAAGAAAACAACATGGTGGCTTGTTTTTCTTGGCCTTTACTCTTTGTGCTTGATCTTGACCACAACCCAGCACATCCCCAGGCCCAATGCACAGGGGCGACTCAGGATCCAGCCAAGGCAAGCCCCTCAGGGCCGGCAACTCAGCAGCAGCTCTTCAGATGCTTCCTCAAGCACAAGGCTCACTTGAGAGCCAGCAAGGTAGCCAGGCTCACCCCCAGGGCCACAGGCCAGTGAGCACTGAAAGCACACAAGCCACACCAAGGAGCTACTAACAATAAGGACCAGAATAAAGGACGTGTTTGGTTTTTATTGGTGGTGCTAGGGATGGAACTCTGGGCTCACACATGCTCCCCAAGTGCTCTCCCACTGAGCTACATCCCCAGCAAGGATATTCTTTTAAGATTAAGTTAGAAACTGCACATCCAAGTAATATTTCATTTATTGTCAATTGTTTGGAGAGTTTGCAAATTAAAGAAATAAATAATGGATGAACCACTTGTCATTCTAGCAGACTAGAATCAAATAATTTTCATCTGTGTATTTAAAAACTCTCCAGGGCTGTGCACAGTGGCGCACATCTGTAATCCCAGAGACTTGGGAGGGTAAGGCAGGAGGACTGCAAGTTCAAAGCCAGCCTCAGCAATTTAGCGAGGCCCTGAACAACATAGCTAGGCCCAATCTCAAAATAAAAAATAAAAAGGGCTCAGTGGTTAACTGCCCCTGGGAAGGGTTCCTACCAAAGAGGAAGCAGCAGCAGGAAGGAGGAAAAACACACACACACACACACACACACAAAATCCCTCTCTCCAGGAACCTAGAACCAGTTTTTCTTATTCACTGAACCCTTAATTACCAGAAACAAGTCAGTATATTTTGGGGTTTTTTTTTAACTTATTTTTTAGTTTTAGGTGGACACAACATCTTCATTTTATCTTTTTATGTGGTGCTGAGGATCGAACCCAGTGCCTACCGCATGCCAGGCGAACACACTACCACTCAAGCCACATCCCCAGCCCCCAGATCAGTATATTTTGATTCACTTAAAACTGGGATAAAATCTGAGCATTTATGTTTTGAAAAATGCCATAGGCAATTCTGATGCTTCCAAGACCTAACCCAAGAACCATCAACTAAATTTGTATTTCTCTTTCAGAGAATGCCCCTAGTTATAGCTGACTATTTATTTATTTAAATTTTTTATTTTTTAGTTGTAGTTGGACACAACACCTTTATTTCACTTATTTATTTTTTTATATGGTGCTGAGGATCGAACCCAGGGTCTCGCACATGGGAGGCGAGCGTTCTACCGCTGAGCTACAACCCCAGCCCCATAGCTGACTATTTAAACCAGACAAATTTAATCTTTACCAAGTATGAATGCTACTTTACTAATGGGCTATAATGAATGATCTCATCTGGAAATGATTTTCCTTTTATCTCCACTGAGATGATTTCCCTCTTTAAGGCATTAAAGAGAATGAGTGCATTCTCCTCTCTCATGATTTTCTGGAGTCTCTGAGTATGTGGCTGCCTTGCTCTGCACACAGTTCTCACACTGTACAAAATCCACTCATGAAGAGTTTAGATAACTCTGAGGTGACATTCTACAGATACTCCCAATAAAAAGCCCACCCAGGCCTGCTGGAATGCACTACATGCTGTTGCCCCTACCAAACAAGAATGGCACAGGGTTATGAACATTATTAAATTTTATTAACAAAAACTTTGTACATTTTAATACATGTGGAATTTTACATCTAGGTAAAATAACAACACATTCAAAATTTACCATTTATACAAATCGTTACAGAATAACAACCAGTGGGTTAAATAAGTAAAATAAACCACACTGATTTTTTTAATTATCTACAAAAGGCTTGGCTTTCTTTAAAATTCCCCTGAACATATAAAAATAAATTAATTTTACTTTTCAATTAAATCTACCAATTAGAAATATTACAAATCAAAATATCAATGTTATCTTATGAATTTTTCACAATACAAAACAGATTCACAAAACCTTATTTACAGAAATGAGGTAAGAACTGTGCAATGTTTAACCAAGAGACATATTGCAGAATTAACATGTTCTTCCAGCTAAGTACACAGTGGAGGTCTAATTACAGCTGGGTCTTTTCCACTAATAATTCACACATTTAAGAACAGATCAATGATTATGTCCCCAATTGTTAATTTATTACTCTGCCGTACTGTCACGTCAAGAGCATGGCTACCTGAAGTGGAAAGGATATAATACAGGTTTCACCTGCTTTGGGAACTGTAGTGGTGTGTGAGAGTGTGAGTGTGAGTGTGAGTGTGTGTGTGTGTGTGGTCAGTAATGGGAAGCTATTTAAATAAAACAAACATATACTCTTATAAAATCCACTCATTTTCTTGTGACTCATTAGTGGATAAATACCCAGGTAATAGTTTTGCCTGAGCTATCTACAGTGGCATAGAAAGTTTTCAATAAAGGCAGAAGCATGGGGAAGGCTGCTGGTGAAAGTGCTGTTCTTCTACTCACAGGGCTGGCTGGCTGGAGACCTGCTGTCTAGAGCCGCTTCCACCCCGGGAGGTGCTAATAGGCACTTGTTTAAGGCCAGACCCTACCAGCAGTTTCCAGAGTAGCCTCTTTCTGAAAGAAGTCTTTTGCTTTGAATTGATCTAGTTTCCCCAGCAGCCTTAGAACTCAAGGTCTCTTTAAAAACATTAAGAAAAAGCATTCAGCAAATGAAAATTACCTTTAGCAGAAGTAGACATTACCATCCTAACTTGATTACCAAAACTGGCCAAATCTCATTAGAAAGGCAACTTTTTAAACAAAGTTTGCAGTAGATGACCTATATAACTGCAATATTTAATGAATAAAAACTACAGGAAAAGAAAGTTGACAGTTCTTTGAAATTTAAGATCTGACTTACAGAGAGCAAGCACAATGGAGCCCAAATAAGAGATCATATTTCATATCCCAACTTGTACAAGACCAAGTAGCTTGTATATGGAACAAATGTTTAGTTTTGCTATTTGTATCTCTAATTTATAACAAAACTAGTTGTGCACCAACTACATTAAACTTTTCATGGGTTGATAAACTCATTGCATGTAAATTATTTCATTGACAAAAGTTATTAAATTTTCTCTGAAAGTTCAAAAACTTTTGGGTGGGGGTAGGGATGTGGGAATTCCATTTCAGTGCAACAAAGCAACAAGAAAATTAATCAAAGCCTTACAAGAAGTCCTGTGGCAATCCTTGGTTGTGCGGTTTCTTGTTGCGTTTCTTCATAGCTGTAGCAAGGACTGCAACAGCAGCCAGATGAAGTGCCAGAGCAGCAGGATAAGCAACTTTTAGATGCTTCTCAAATGTCAACTTTTCTCTTGAGCTACAGGCCCAGTTTTATCACTAAGTCTCTGCAGTTAAAACAAACAAAAATATCAGATGCATTAGTTGAATAAATTTTGAACAACACTTGCGGTATTATCCTCTTTAACTGAAATCGTAACAGATAAAATGTGGTATACAGTTATGCCTTTTCTTCTGCAAGTTGGCATGGCTACTTTTCAGTATAATGTAAAGCCATGAATTTAATAGTAACTACTTTCAAAACAGTAAATTCAGTAGTATTCCAAAATAAAAGAGGCAGTGTGCCCACCTGTGGGATAGAACTCCCAAGGGAAGAATGCAGAATTCATCCACCCAAATCAACTTTATAATGAGTTTTTTTATGGGCTACGAAAGTCACAGGCTCTGGTCCCACATTTGCTATTTGTCCTTTGAACTTTAACCTCTTTGAATCTCCTTTTGCTGTTATAAACAAGTGCAGTCACTACCTGTTAAAGGGTGAAATCACATAATGCCATGTATCTGACAAGGATGCCTGCCACCTGGCAGGGAAGTGGTGAGTCTCACTTCCTAGCCCTGCTCACCCCTATTAGCTAATTGGTAGGTAATCTGTTTATTTTTATATTTATTACTGTGGTTCTCCTACCAAAAAATACATCTCATACTATATAACTCAGGAAACATTAGTTTGCAATTTATTCACTTTTTAACACAAAAAGAAAAACTAGTGAACAAAAGAGTAGAAAAAAGAGTACAAAAATTTCTAAATTAATACAGAATCACTGATATTTCCCATGTTAGCAAAACAGTGGAGAAGTAACAAGGTTTGTGATAACAGTATTCACAATCAGGAAGTTGGCAAAACAAGAAGACAAACAAAAACCATTAAAGAGTTAATGAAAAACAATTATCCTGTATTTTCAACCAGTTCTCATTACTAAATAAAAACTAAAGTTTCTGAAGACTAAAAACACAGTAGACAGAAATTTTCAAAAGTAATGGGAAATAGCAAACATTGTGACTTTTAACACTTTTATTTGCCAAGTCTCCCACCTCATTCTTCCCCTTCTTCCTTTTCCTGATGTCCAGTCTCCATTCTATATCCCAATATCCTTCATCTAACAGGGTTCTGCCCTCAACTGGACTTTAGGGGACACATTTATACTCCAGTAAAGTAGACCTGATTGAAGGGGAGAATTAATAGAAAGAAACAGCCTTAAATTGTGTGCCATTGTATGTACAGCATACTGTTCCTGCATCCATTGTTAATTTATCTTAACTTTTACGTTGAAAGGGTAAGATGCTATCACTTACATGTAATAAAATATTTAAATTCCATTAAAATGTGACTGTGATTTACTTTTTTAAAAATACGGAAGAATACTTTTATTACCTGTTCTAAAATTTATATATTAGTTATAATTCAATTTTAAAAAAATACTTTGTATCAAAATAGAAATAGTCCTAAAATATACAGACTGTTCTATATAATTAGCAAAATCAATAAGCAAAGTCACTAGGAAAACAGCTATTTTCGCTGGATTGGACTGTCCCATACAACTTGCTAACTAAAACATATTTTCATTTTGAAAATTATACAACAGATGCAAACCTATATGCAGATTAAAGTCAAGATACTCAAGAGGTATATAAATTGGATTAGATCCTTTGTGTTTATAATATCCAGCTGCTGAAATAATTGGTTTATCAGAGGAATAATATGTTTTTTTAAGAGACTAGAGAACAATCTTCTGTGATTAATCAATACAGTTCTTATTACTTCATCAGCTGTAACACAGAACACACACTTACTGTGACTTTCTGACTTGCATTGTCTCCATGGATGGTGAGGAAGGGGTTGGTGGTAGCCGAGTGAAGTGGGGGCGCCTGAGTACCTGCAAGAAGGTTGTTGATGGGTATCTGCGCAGGGCCAGGGATCTGCAGCTGCTGAAGTTCCGGTGGGTGGTGCTGCTGGTGCTGCATCAGCTGATACAGAAAGGCCTGGTGCTGTTCCTAAGGCCAAACCACGGGATAAAATAAGTTCCTAGTCACAGAAGTCAGCAGCGTCAGCCTTTTATATTTCTCTCTTTACTTTAACATTAGATATTTAAGTGATGTGTCACTTCACACTATTAAGGAAATCAAGAATCTGACTTAGAAAACAAGCTGCATTGAATAATCCCCATCTACTATAAAATGTCAATATCACCAGTGAACAGCTTATTTTCAAAACAGGGCAAATATAGAAGACCTCCATTCAAATTAGGTTGCCCATGATGATCAAGGAAAAGAGCAACTTAGATGAGTCACAGTTATCTCTGATTCAGAACGTATCATGTGGCTGGGCACAGTGATACACGCCTGTATTTCTAATGACTGAGGAGGCAGAGGCAGGAGGAGCTCAAGTTCAAGGCTAACCTCAGCAATTTTGTGCAAACCTGCCTCAAAATAAAAAATTAAAAGAAAGGACTGGGCGCTGGGGTTGTAGCTCAGTGGTAGAGCACTTGCCTAAGCATCTGTGAGGCACTGGGTTCAATCTTCAGCACCATATACAAAAATAAGCAAATAAAATAAAGGCATGCTGTCCATGAGGAGAGAGGAGAAGAGAGAAGAGGGAAAGAACAGAGGAGAGGAGAAGTGAGGGAGAGAAGAGGAGAGGAAGAGAAGATGAAGAGAAGGGAAGTAGGTCAGTGGTAAAGTGCACCTGGATTCAATCCCCAGTATCCCTCTCCCCCAGATACACACAAAGAAGAGGGGTGCATCATGTGAACCAAACCCTTCCCTTACCAGACTTAAAACAACTTTTAAAAGTTTCATGCCTCACAAAGGGTCTCTCTTAATGAAGTTATGAACTATTGCTTTATAGCAAACATACAGTCTACTCAACAGACATTTCCTGAGTATTTACTATGAAGCGGGCACTGTTTTTTAGGGAGACAGGGTCCCTGGCTGCCTACCCTGAGAGATCAGAGAGAGACAAATAAGACAAAAATGTTCCAATGTGATTACTGTATGTGAGAGAGCCTGCTGGGGTAGGGTGGTCCCTTTGCAATTTTAAATAGACTGGTTAAGGCAGATCTCATTGAGAAGTTAACATCTGGACAAAGAGATGAGTGGACATGGAGTAAGGAGGGGACCTCTAGGCAGGTGGATCAGCCAGTGCCAGTGGCCCACAGAGCAGCATATCCAGGACCAGCAAGGAGTTCAGTGAGGCTGGAGTAAGTACATAGGATGTGGGAGAAGAATGCAGGGCTCACAGTTCCACATCATGAAGACTCTCAAAATGGGAAGCCGGTGGAAGGTTTTGAGCAGAGTGACATAATCTGACTTTAGATTTCTTGATAGAGTCAATGTGGGGTGTATCACAGAAAGAACAGACTAGAGGGTTCTGGGTTTGAGCAACTAGAAGGATGCTCATCTGAGGTGGAGAAAACTGGGTGGAGCAGATTTGTGGAAGAAGATCAGCAATATGTTTAAAATATCTTTTAAGATTTGCAAGTTGAAGCAAGGCGCAGTGGCACATGCTATAATCCCAGCTGCTAAGGAGGCTGAGACAGAAGGATCTCAAGTTCAAAACCAGCCTCAGCAATGGCAAGGTGCTAAGCAACTTTTATTTAGAGACCCTGTAGGGGTCAGTGGTTCAGTAACCCTAAATTCAATTCCTAGCGCCTCCCCCAAAAGTAAAGGATTTGCAAGTGGAGATACTGAGTAAAGCAGTTGGATCCAGATATATGAAATTCCAAAGACAGGCCTGGGATGAAGATTACACAGTAAACATAATTTAGAGATGTGACTGGAGGCGCTCACTGAATTCTAGGGTACTGAAAGTGAGACGCTAAAGAGAAGAGGGGAACCCCAAGAAATCAGGCAAAAAAGGAAGAACTGGTTAGGTAGGAAGAAAAGCAAGATAATGAGGAATCATGGAAATCGTGGGAAGAACATGTTTCGAAGAGCAAGAAAAGTGATCAACTCTGTCCAATGCTATTGCCAGATCAGGTAAAACGAAGAATGAGGACTGATCATTAGGCTTCACAAAGTGAATGTCTCCTGGGAGGAGATAAGAAACAGTGCTGTCCTGGTTCGAGAAGTGGGTCAAGCAAGAGTTACTTTTAAATTGGAGTTGCATGTGCCTGTAACAAAAATTTTACCTACATAAAGTCTGCCCACAAAGGAACAAGCTTTACCTGTCAACTTGGCTAATGAAGAAAAAGAGAGCATTTAAACCCCTCTGTCTTTATGGTCTGAGCCAATAATTTGTGCTGAAATTTCATTAACCATGATTTAGAAATGAGAAGTCTAAACACGCTATTATTATTTAAAAACTTAACAGAAAGAGGCCCAAATAAACTGAGTTTTAGTATTTCCTACTAAGATAAGACAAGAGGTAAGAAAATAACATCACATTTTAGTATAAATGTGGATTTTGGTTTTTTTTCCCAAAGGGTTGGGGGGGTGGTTCTGAAGATTTAACAAAAAAGGCACTGTTATCATTGAGCTACATTTCCCAGGTGCTGCCCCCCTTTTAAATTTTGAGACAGGATCTCACTCAGTAGCTGAAGCTAGTTTTGAACTCACGATCCTCCTGTCTCAGTCTCCTGAGCCACTATGCCCAGCTTCAGTATAAACAATTTAGATGTAATCTATTTAAAACATTTTTTTTTAGTTGTAGATGGACAGACTACCTTTATTTTATTTATTTATTTAATTTTAGGTGGTGCTAAGGATCGAACCCACGAACTAGGCAAGCCTCGTGCATACTAGGCAAGTGCTCTACCACTGTGCCACAACCCCAGACCTTAGATATAAAAAAACTATTTTTACACAATGTAAAACAATGTCAGTTTTGATTCGGTCAAAACAAGTCTTTGCCATACATATTTTTACTAAAGCAAGAGAGTACATATTTTCTTTTTTAAATATTTTTTTAGATGTTGATGGATCTTTATTTTATTCATTTATTTATATGTGGTGCTGAGAATGGATCCCAGGGCCTCTTGCTAGGCAAGAGCTCTACCACTGAGCAACAACCCTAGTCCTAGAAGAGTACGTATTTTCAAAAGAAACTACAGACAAAGTCTGCATGGCTGGCACCCCATATTAATTAATTAATTAATGCATTCTCCAAATAGCACAACTAAATAAAGTGTGCTACAGAAATGGGGCTGGAGAAAAATCATACAGCTTGTCAGTTGGATCTGACTTTATAATGATGAACAGAGAGAGCCAGTACTGCCCTTGCACTTGAGCCTCACAGCTCCATGTATGACTTTGTCAAGTCTTTCATCCTTCTCCAAGATACATATTTCTCAGCTTTTTCTTTCCTCTATAAGATATACCCCTATCTATCTCATTCACTGGTCCAGAAACTTTACTTCTAGTTAAGAAAATCAGCAGCCAGGTGCAGTGGTGCACACCTGTAATCCCACCAACTCAAGGCTGAGATAGATGGATCATAAGCTTGAGGCCAGCCTGGGCAACTTAATGAGACCCTGTCTCAAAAATTAAAAGAAAATAAAAGGGTTGGGGGTGTAGCTCAGTGATACAGCACTCCAGGGATCAATCATCAGAATCACAAAAGCCCAGAAACATAATGGGCTGGGAGTGTAGCTCAGTGGTAAAGGGCCTGTTTGCATGTGTGTGAGGCCCTGGGTTTGATCCCCAGCACAACAGAGGAAAAAAAAAAAAAAAATCAGAAACATTAAAAGCATTAATTTCCTCAGCTTCTTATCATAAATGACTAATGGCAGCACTTTCTGCCCTGGCATTCCAGTGAGCTGCTTTATCTCCTCTTCCTTAACAACCCTGCTGCTCTGCTAGAACCCTTCCTCTCCTACACCAGGAAATTTCCTTTCAATATACACAACTGTAATATTCAAAATTAACAAAAACAGACCCTTATGCTATGTCTTTTTTTCTTTTGCTGCCTATTTTCTCTAATTTTTTCAGTTAAAAAAGTCTTTTGAGTGCTGGGTGCAGTGGTGGCTCATGCTTGTAAGCCCAGTAAGTTGGAGGCTGAGACAAGAGGATTGCAAGTTTGAGGCCAGATTCAGCAATTTAGCAAGATCCTAAGCAACTTAGTGAGATCTTGTTTCAAAATAAAAAATAAAAAGGACTGGAGATATGGCTCAGTGGTAAAGTGCCCCTGGATTCAATCTTCAGTACTATGTAAATAAATACCACATCATTATTGGGTTCAAAACCCTCTCATTGATTTTTAAAATAACCCTCAAAAAACTGGAGTTAGAGAAAACAAGATAGACAAAACTGGGGGCCCTGTGCGGTGGCTTATGCCTGTAATCCCAGTGGCTCAGGAGGCTGAGGCAGGAGTATCACTAGTTCAAAGCCAGCCTCAGCAACAGCAAGGCGCTAAGCAACTCAGTGAGACCCTGTCTCTGATAAGAGCCAAAACAGGGCTAGGGACATGGCTCAGTGGCAGTGGTGCCCCTGAGTTCAATCCCCAGTACCTAAAAAGATGACAAAACTAGGATAATTATTAAAGCCAAGTGACAGAACGATGGGTACGTGGGGTTTCAGTATACTCTACTCTCCACTTTATGTATATATGAACATTCCCAAAGTACAAAGGCCAGGCATGATGGCGGCACATGCTTGTAATCTTGGCTGCTTGGGAGGCAGAAGGCCTGCTATTTTGGTGTCAGCATGGGCAACTTATCAAGATCCTGTCTCGAAATAAATTTTAAAAAGGGCTAGGATCTGACTAGCATAGCACGTTCAAGGCCCCGGGTTCAATCTCCAGTAACCCGCTCCCTCAAACAAAATAAAACAAAACATACGACCAGTGTCTTTCTATTATACTTCAAACAAAATATGAACTTCCTGCCACAGCCAAACAAGGCAACATGTGATTTCTAGACAGTACCTCCCTTACCTCTCAACTGTTCTCTTGCGGCCTGCCTTCTAGTCTTCCAGAACCTAACACATGCCAGGTCTTTACAACTGCTTCTGCCTTGAACATACCTTCTCTTTCCCCAAAGTAAAAAAGGCATTCTCTTCAACTTTTATGCAGGTCTTTGCTCAAAAATCATTAACACCCCCTCCCCATAGAAGCTGCAGCATCCTATCTAAAAAGGTCCTTAGTGGGGCCAGAGTTGTAGCTTGCCTAGCATGAGTGAGGCCCTACATAAGTAAATAAAATAACAAGGCCCCATCTCATTATTCTCTATCCCCTCATTCTGCTTTTTTCTTCTCAGTATTTATCACTATGAAAAAGCACATATTTACTGTCTCTCTCCCTTATCAAAATGAAGCTCCATGAAAACAGACTTTTAAAATTTTTTTTAAATTTAAAAAAAAATTTTTTTTAATTCTTTTTAAAATTTCTTTATTTTCAGGGGCTGGGGTTGTGGCTCAGCAGTAGAGTGTTCACCTAGCATGTGCAAGGCTCTGGGTTCGGTCCTCAGCACCATATAAAAATAAATAAATAAAATAAAGGTATTGTGTTCAACTACAACTAAAAAAAATATATTAAAAAATTGTTCTTTTCAGATATACATGACTACAGGGTGCATTTTGACATATTATACATACATGGAGTGTAACACTTCCCATTATTTTAGTTGTACATGATGTGGAGTTATGCTGGTCATGTATTCATATGTGAACATAGGAAAGTTATGCCCGATTCATTCTGCTATCTTTCTTATTCCCATGTCTTAATGCACCATTATATCACAACAGCCTATAACAGTGACTATTAGGGACTGAACCCAGAGGGGCCTTGCCACTCAGCTACATCCCCAGCCCTTTTTAATCTTAATTTTAAAGTTTTGAGATAGGATCTCACTAAGATGCTGACTTTGCCCTTGAACCTGTGATCCTCCTGCCTCAGCTTTCTGAGTTGCTGGGTGTGTGCCACTGAGCCTGGCCTATGATACATGTTCTAATATTTGTAGATTAATGGCTGAATGTAATATCACCCCAGGTACACCAATTATACCAAATGGTGGGCAAATTTTTTGGATTATGCTTTCGAGAATGTTATTTCACAAGAGAATAATCAATACCTACCTTAAATTATTGTAACTCCTATTACAGTTTAGAACACTTGCTCTAATAAAAATCAAATGTTATCAAAAGAACTTACTGGTGTGAGCTGTTGAGAATTTAACAACTGCTGAAATTGCTGTTGATGAATTAGTATTTGTCTTTGCTGGTCAGAAAGTAATCCTAGTCCTGAGGCACTGAAAAATGATTAAAATTCTTACTTGCTACACACTTCTAAAGTCTTTTTTAAAATGTAAAATGAAAGATAACTTATTAAGTATTTGATTAACCATAACATTTTTTAAAAAATAATTATGTACAAATTATTTCTTCTCTTTCTATATACAGCTAAACAAGAATTCACATTGCCAAGAAGTGTTTGTTTCTATTTTTATTATAAACCAAACAGGCACAAATTTGTTTTATGGAACAGAAATTTACATGTGTTTATATAACAAAGCACATGTAACATCTTTGATTATTCAAATATAGCTTAACCCACACTAAGTAATACATACTTAAAACAAAGACAGAATCTGTCATTATTTAAACCTAGCCTTTTGAGGGGGGGCAGTGCTGGAGATCAAATTGTACATGCTAGGCAAGCACTCTACCACTGAGCCACATCCCCAGACCTTAATATATCCTTTTTTTTTTTAATGGTCCCAGTGGCCAATAAAATTAAGCATCAGTTGGGGGAAAAGGAGGGGGGAATTAAAAAAAAAGCCAAAAGAAATAGCTTACTAGTATCCACTGCAAATCATTCAAAATTACTCTCTCAAAATATGTTTAATAAAAACATGGCTTTATTACCCTTATTTTGAACAAATATTCAAGTGAAACTCTAATACAATGGAAATAGTGAAACTTGCTTCCTGGAAATGCAAGATAAATATTTGCCCTTAATCTTATATTAAAATATTTTATTTTGTCAAATTCAACACTTTGAATAGAAAGTTAAGAAACCAGTATCAGTAGTGATAACCACTATACTATTACTCTTCTTCAGAGCTTATGATACGCATGAATACAATATACAGGGGAATGAGGAAAATTATCATTTAAAAACAGACATCACAGATCAAAACTGAAATTTTCAACACAGACAATACTTTGTTATGGACACTGATTTAATTTTAATTGGAATTACATAAGTTTCAAAAAGAAATATATTCTACATATTATATACTTAGTTTTAAATTTCTGGTAGACTGACTGACAGTACATCTACAAGAAACACATTACAAGTCCCAACCTAAAGCATGGATAACACTAGTACTATCTTGTACTAAAAACCCAAAAAATATTTAAGTTTCTTACCTGTTAGTCAGTGTAGCTGGCATGGGATGTGTTGCATTAGGTGGTACAGTTGTGTGGGTCAGGGGGGTAGGGTTCTGGGATATTGTCACAGGGGTCTGAATGACCCCATTTAAAGCTCCTACGATGCCATTAATTGCCAGTTGGCTCCCTGGCAAAGCGCCAATTATTCCACCCACTGCAGACACAGCAGGAATGGTGGATGTCACAGTCTGCATCCCACTAGCTAGTGCCCCTACTGTCACACCATTGACCTGCTGAACTCCACTAACTCCTGAGCCTTGTTGAGCTGGACTCTGCCCAGCAGGAGGAGGAGTAGAAAGAGCCGATGAACTGCTGGTGCTTTGTCCACTGGAGGTTAAGTCCTAATGGAAGAAAAATAAAAATTAAGTTGTAAAGAGCACAGTAAAGCTGTTTAAAATAATTTTAAGCCATTTAATGTTATAGACTACTGCTTATAAGTAAAACATACAAATTATTATAACCACACAAAAATTACCTGATTTAATACAGGAAGAGAATTATCAGGTAAAAAGCTGTTTCCTATATGAGGACTCTTACTGCTGTTCAAGGAATCAGTAGTAGGAGCTAGAATAATAAAAGACAAAACAAAACAAAACATTTATTTACCCTGCTAAATCATACTATGTGTAAGACTATAGGTTTATGTAAAAGCTTATGCTGAAGTCCATACTAATAATACTTGAATATTATTAAATCTTACTATTTCTAAAATCAGTTTGAATGAAAAATCAAAAAACCAAAACTGTATCTCTATTGAACACCATAGCTTTAAATCACTAATGAGATCATTACACATTTAAACAAATATCATCAAACTATGTATTGAGAAGTCAAAGTAGCCAGTCATCAGAGATGGTGGCACATGCCTATAATCCAAGAAACTCAGGCAGCTGAGGCAGAAGGATCACAAGTTCAAGGCCAACCTCAGTAAGACCTATCTCAAAATAAATAAAAAGGCCTACGGGTGTAAGCTCAGTGGTTGAATGCCCCAGGGTTCAATTTTCAGTATTGGGGAGGGGAAAAAAAATAGGGAGAGCAAATCAAGTCAATCACTTAATAGGATTCTCTATGCCCTTCAAAAATATCCCATCATTCCTTCTCTACATCTTCATATGAACTAGTGAGCAATTATCACCTATTTATTATACAACTGACATTAGAAGTCTATCCCATTTTCCTCATATACAAAATAAATGTTTTCATACTCACCAGTCTGTGCTGAAAACGCATGTATCTGATGAGATGGACTAGGATTTGTTGTTATTGTCGGAAAAGGCACTGAAAGTTGTGCGTTCAATAACTGAAGACGTTCCTTTTTGGCAGTTAAGTTTTTAATCTGTTCCTCTAATCTTCGATTTTCAACTTGAAGTTGATGTAATGACTTCAGCATTCCTAAAACTAGCAAACATTTGGATGGTTTTTAATGGAGACACGTTCATACCCAGGAATAAGTCTTTTACGGACACAGTGTCGATAACTTTAAAATAAGTTAAAAATATAAAAGTCCTGTACAATATTTCTAAACAAGGCTTAATTTTAAGTTTATACAGATAATAAATGTCATTTTTATCTGTATGTACATAAGGAGATTGTTCCTAGATGTGCCATCTAGAAACACTGTTGCCACATACCAAAAACTCCTTGGGTTCAGGTTATTTCCGGTCTCAAAGAAAAAAATGATAAGTGTATTTTCCTCAAAATAAAAAGCTTAATTAAAACTTCAAAGTGCCTGCCATAACATTTCATTGAAGTCCTATTCACAATAGGAACCTTTTACTCCTTGCTCAATTTAAGCTAAGCATGCTAGGCTGGGGGCAATAACTCAGTGTTAGAATCCTTGCTTAGCTACACAAGGCCCTAGGTTCAATTCCCAGCATGGAGGAGGGTGTGTGGCAGAGGGAGGTGGGGGTACGGGGGCGGGGAG